>NW_020838025.1:6603491-6761584 GCF_003676395.1 Aethalodelphis obliquidens | reverse complement strand
AAAAAAAAAAAAAAAAAAAAAAAAAAAAAAGCTTTGTTGAAAAAGCACTAGTTGCCCTGGATTCCTTGATTAGCACCCTGCAATAAATGCTGCACTTTCCTTCACCACTGCCCAACGTCGGTATAATTGGCTTTACTGTGCGTGTGGGCGAGTGGATCCAAGTTTGGTTTTGTAACACAATCTGTAGAGTAATCTGCAGAGTACAACACCAGAAACATTTCTGTAGTGCTCCATAGCCTTTAGCACACATCTCTCACTCCTAAGAGGCAATCAATCAGTATTTGTGGATTTCATAATAATTTTTAAAAGCATGTGATTTTAGTATGGCTACTTCCTTATCCAGACTTTGGAATAGAGGTCTCATTACAACCAGATACTAATAGCCAAAACCTTTTCCTCTCAGCAAATGGTGCTGGAAAAACAATATATTTGATCATCTACTCTTTCCAATTAGGTTTGGGGCTGCATTTTAAAAATTATTAATTTTGACAATAATGAGTATCACATACACAGAAACTATAAGAAAAATATAGAAAAAATTCTAAGAAACAATGATGCAATCCTAGTCTCTCTGAGAATATCGTGAGTCAGCTGTCATCTCTGAAGGCCTGATGGTCTAGCCAGTTATCCAGTTTTTGTCCTAGACCCATCAACTTCCGAAAAGGAATCCAGACCAGAACACAAATATAACAAATTAAGCTCAAGGGAAAGGAACTGATGATTATGACTCTCAGCACTTACCTTTCTTCACAGTGTCCCCACGTAAAAAGTGGAGAGGCTTCAGTCCCCGCAGCTGGTGAAAGAGGCAGGGGTGGGCTTGATTCTAAAACCAGTGCACTTTCTTCAGTATGCTCTTGGGGATGTCCAAGAGACAGAAGGGCCAAAAGAGTACAGTAATTCTCTCCATATGGGCTAGTTTTGAAAGCAGCCTCTATTTTCCAAATGTTGTCCAGAATGTGTGTGTGGATAAGACTTAGGTTATTCATTTTGTCGAGCTGAATTTTTTTCTTAAGTGATTAAGTGACTTAATTTATTCTTTAACTTTTAACTAACTTCCTTCCTCCTTCTTTTTTACTTGTTCCTTTTTAAAAAATTTATCTTGTACTGGTTTCCTCCAGATGGTGACCTTATGACAAGGATTTGAGTGCATTTTAGTTTATTTGGAATGTGATTCCAGAAAACACCTGTGAGGTTGTAGGGGCATAAGACAGATAAAGGAAGGTGGCCCGTACAGGGTGCATTAATGAATGAACACGGAGCTGCCGGCAGTCTGGCAAACTCTGGGAAACAGAATAGAACCTGTCCCAGGGTTGTCCCACCAGAATGGTGAAAAGCTGGGCCATTTATCTACCAACTCCTAAATCTCCTGACTGCTGCTCCCAGGGGCTATTAACCCCCAGGAGGCTCTGCCTGTCCTGTACCCAGTTGCACATGCTCCTGCCACCAAAGACAACCCTGGGGGAGAGTTGCAGGTATTCGCGATAAGAAGCCATTGGGATGTGCAGGAAAGGTGACTTGGGGATCTGGGCAGAGTAGCTAAAGGGACCACTACAGACACTGTTTAGATTCCTTTGTGTGGTGAGAGGAGGCCATTACCCGCTCAATGTTATTTCAACAAATTTAGTTTAATGAACATGAACAACAAACATGGCATAGTCAGGGAACATGTGACCCTTTTTTGCAGGAAAAGAAATGCCAGTAGGCAGACGGAGAATAATGGGTCTGGCCTGACCTAGATTGGGAAGAATTTAGAAATCTGTCCTCTGGGAAGGAAGGTCTTACAATGTTCAGAGTAGATAGGATGGACCGAGAAAGCTTTTCACCCCTCTTATTTAGAGAACATTATAAAATGGACTATAGACTTTCAAAAGCCCCTGTGAGGCTGGAGTTAGCAAGATTGAAACAAGAGCCAAGTTATGAAACAAATTATTAGCTAACTAGAGTTTGGAACATTTAAGCAGTGAGAAGAGAACTCAGTTTCTGCTTAGAATTTTGTTTTGCATTAAGCTCTTGCTCTGTCTAGGGTTTTAAGCTATACAGAAATCAAAACGTAAGCTTATACATATTGGATATTAGAGAGTTATTTCATTGGTAGAACAGTGAAAAAGCACTGCATGTACTTATGTACTTCATCTTTGAAATAAGCCCAAAACCTGGATTCATATTCTTCTGATCCTTCCATCTCTTGAAGCTTCACCTAATCAGGAACCTGATCTTCAGAGGAAATTAGTTCACGTCCAAAAGTCACACGTCTTGCACCCTTTCTATCAGTCGTGGAAAAGCCACAATCCATCCACGCGCATCCAGTTTTGTAGTATTGTAGGCCAATATTGACTCGAAAGAGCAATGCATAATTAATAATAACAAATCTCTGTGGATGCAACAATAAGTATTTTACACAAGAGTTCAAACCCAATTTCACAAGCAGTTTTCAAGACTTGACTTCAGTCATGCCTACTAATATCCCATTGGTCAAACCAAGAAGCATAACCAAACCCACAATCAAAGGATGGGGAAATACTCCATCCATGAAACTGAGGGAAAGAGAGTGAATATTTTGAACAACAATCAATCCCACAGAGGAAAGGAGAAGAAATGTGTAACTCATTTTGTGTTTCCATTTGGAGAAAGAAATTTTGTCTAGTATGGGAATATATACACCTGTCTGTCCTTACTTTCCTTTAAAATTAAATTATACTGCTACAATTCTTATCCTTTTTCTCTCTAGAATCTACTATGAAAAAAAAGTTTTAAGGAGTGGAGCTGGGGTTCTAGTTGACATGTCATTTTTTATCCCTGCCTTCCAAGAGGTTAAAGAGAGTGGAGAAATATAATAATGACACATAATAATTAGAACATAAGAATCTGAAAATTAGTATTAAGGGAGATATAATTATGCCCGTGGTATTTCATCTTTTGTTAGAATAAAGGCATGACATGTATGGACGGTTCTCTAAACATCCTATCTGCTCCCCAGTATTTCTTGACCTCCTCACAGTTAAGTGGGCTATGACTCACTCTAGCTAATGAAATGATTGCAA
Organism: Aethalodelphis obliquidens; assembly: GCF_003676395.1. Taxonomy (NCBI): domain Eukaryota; kingdom Metazoa; phylum Chordata; class Mammalia; order Artiodactyla; family Delphinidae; genus Aethalodelphis; species Aethalodelphis obliquidens. The sequence goes on along the minus strand of NW_020838025.1, from coordinate 6,758,543 downwards.
AAGTGATGTCTCTCTTCCACCAGGGAAAGAAAGAGTGTCAGAAGAAGAAAGAGTGTCACCTGTAGCTGCTTTAGAGCAATGTCATGTACCTGATGAACTTGTAGCTCTGGGAAAAGAGATGAGAGAACAGAACACCAGTAATTAGTGTTGTTGTTTCTCGGCTGTGCTTGTTAACAAGAAAGAGGCATGCTTGGGGAAGAACTGGCTGAATTTCAAATAGAAGTGAAATGTTCTAGAGGAAGTCTAGAAATCTAAGGCCTTGCGGGTTTGGAAATAGCCATTGTTTCTTGACTTTGGTAAAAATAAAGATTGAAGAAACAATCTAGTGAAAAGGACAGGACTAATATCCAAACTGCAGTGAGGTTTTCAGAGAAGCCCAGAGAGCCTCCAGGAAACCCCCTTAGAATAAAGAGAAAGGAAGAGTTATGCAGGTGAGGTAAGCAAAGACACATGGAACTGGAAATTATTTCAAAAAGACTGCGTGTGGTTATGGCACATAAAACTTCTGGAATCAACAGGTAAAAGCCTGCTAAGTTTGAAAGAGCTTGGTTGTCAAGAGCCATGACCCTGACAATTTCTAATGCTAGACATTCCTCAGTGCTTAATCCCAGACCCTTCTCTCTTGTTTTCTCCATATCTGATCTCATTCACTTTCATTGTTTTTCATTACTATCTATTGGCCTAGTCCTATTATAGTTAGTCTCCAATGCAGATCTCAACTAAGCTCCAAAATGTTAACTCTTACTTCTTACATCATCGCTCCAGTTAGATGTCTCCCAAGTACCTTAAATCACTGCCCTTGCCTGATCCTCAGCAATTATCACCTAGCCGACTTGCCCTTTTACTCCTTTCCAATCTGCTCTTCACACAGCAGCCAGATGATCTTTTAGAAGTATGGATTGGATCTTGTCTCCACCCCTGCTTAAATTCCTTCTGGGGAATTCCCATTGAACTTCCAGACCACGATGGCAAAACCCCTAACAGGGACTATGGGGTCTGCAGGACCTGGTCTTTACCTTCTTTCCAATCCACTGGCCCTGCTTGTTTTCCCCAGCCCACGGGCCTTCATGCAATGTCTTGAAGGCCTCACCTGCTTCTGTGTCTCAGAACCCTTGTACTTACTGTTCTCTCTCCACATTCTCCATAAAAATGACAAAACCTCACAGAGATTTTTCAAAACCACTCCTTCGTCCAATCTAAATTAGGTCTGCCAGAGCGTACCCTCCCAAGGCACTCTCTCTTTTACCTTTACAGCTCTTAGTATTATTTGTAATTCTACATTTATATATGCATTTGGATTCTTGGGTAAAATGTAACCTCACAGGATGGGAGCCCCTTGGCTGTGGGCAACTGGCACTCAACATCTCTACCTGCACCTCTAGCTGCCTCCGTGCATTCCAGGGGTAGAAAGTTAACAGACTTCTTTACATCTAGCCTTTTGCATGGGAATTATGCTCCACCTGTGAAATTTGGACATGAGATGGAGTGCATCTTTCTGCTCTTTGGGGCAGTTTTTTGCTGTCAAGCAGGAGACTGAAGACATAGGTGTTTCTGCAGCATTGTCCCAGTGTCCAGTCTCCAGTCTAGTACTTGTTCAGAAGCAGGTGCAGCAGAGTTGGGGCCAGGATGGCCGTCATCATGAAGAAGCAGTTGTGGCAGATTCACCAGTGGCTTGTTGCTTCAAATCCATCGCTGCGCTGATGAATTAGATCTCAGTGATTCCAAGGTGGCTTCCTCACTGCCCATCGTTCTGACTGTACTCATCCCCGCTGAGACTGTTCTATGGTGTTCTGGGAGATCTAGATTAGACTTCTCCTCCAGCCTTTCCCATAATTTTGTAAGCATCAAAGCCATTTGTTAAATCCTTTTCAGCTCTCAACAGCAGAGGTTTCTCTTCTCTGCACCGATTCCTTACTAACACAACCTGTGACAATGTTTGCATTGCTCATCCCTCTCTATCCACTGCCAAAGACAAGGTCAGTCAAAATGCACTTGGGTATTGAATAAATAATTGAAGTAGTTAATGATGTTTAGCAGCTCCATTTTTGGAATGTAACAACCTTGAAATTACAATGAGTTCCTAGACTCCATCCCGCTCCCCCAGTAAACTCTATTCCTCCTCAGTCTTGCGGTAGATATTTAACAAGCTTTCATTTTAAAAAGGTTTTGTGTAACATTTAAAATTTAATGACACATATTTGCTTATAACTCTTTAAAAAGAGATATTTTTTTTTAAATTCCTTCAAATAAATGCTAAAAGTATGTCAGTATGTGATATATTTATTTCTTTTCTTAGGCTTTTCTCTAAACCAGTGGACAGACCATAAAATAAATCAAATCACTGTGCTTTACAACTTGCCAAGGATATGGTGTTTTGCTGAGTGTGTGAATCTTTGTAATTTTATAATATACTAGAGTTCGAGGCCAGATACTTATATATTAAAATTTAGATATGACCTTTGCTTATAATTTTTATTGTTTGTCCAGAAAACCCACAGGTAAAATTTTTTTAATAAGAAATGCAGTATCCACCAACAACATGGCCTGAATTACAGCATCAGGGGTACAGAGTTTTAGTTGGAGAAAAGCCCTGGAGGTTGAGGGGAAGGAATTTTGAGGTGCTGACATGTAGCAAAGATCACACCCTTAAACACCATTAAACAAACATGTAACTTGTGCAAACTGCTTGTCCAAATCTGTTTTCTTATCTTTAGGACGGAGATCATTATATTTCTCATTCAACTGCATTGTTGTGGTACATGTAGCATTAAAAAAATACTAACTACTATTATTTATTATGATGATTACACTATCTATGTAGCAAGTTTTAATTTATAAATATTTGCATTTTTATTAGCCACTAAACCAAAATCGAAATAATACACTAGAAAATCCACAAAGAATTGTTAAGTCCCTTAATCTTAAAATCAGTTTCTCAAAAACAAGAATCATGTTAAAGTTTCTTAAAGAAAGCTATTACAGAATTTTGAATAATGACTTTTTCCTCTGAGAGGAACTGTGCCTACTCTTCATAAAAACCCAAAGTCGGGGGTTTGAAGAAAACACTGTCAATCGCATTTAGTTAAAATGTAAGCAATAGAAACTTGAAATTTCAAAAACCAAACTACATGCTATTGAAGAAGTTGTGTCCAGTCCCCAAATAGCAGCGTAACACAGTTTTCTGAGTTTGAATTTTTTTGATCATTTTTTCTGATTACAACAATAATATACCAAAGGATACGTGGCATGCCAATTTATTGCTCATTTAAGAGATTTCAGGCTCGTTTAGACATCTTGGATAAAGAAAAATCTTAGTGAAATTGTAAAATTAAAAGGAAATTAGAACAAGAGGGAAAGTTGGTTGGCTTGAATTTTTATAAGTCTGTCCTGATTATTTTTAAGAAACACATAGAAAATAAGAGTAGTTTTAAGGAATTTACATGCAGGTGTAGGTTTGTGTGTGTTCCAATTATAATAGGAATCCTTTCAAATGGTACACAAGTTGTAAAATGCAGAAAAATAATTGCAAACAGTATATGATCCAGTCCCTGTTTACCTCTCCCCTGTGATTTTGTGCTTCTCTCCTTGTCATCCACAATACTCCAGCCGTACTGGTCTCCAGTGAGTTCTAGGAGGGTCTTCATGTGCCATTCTTCTGGCTAGGATGTTCTTCCCACTGGTCCTCCGGTGGCTAACTCTAAGGTTCAGATTAAATGCCCTTGTCTCTAGGAGACTTTCCTGAATTCTGCATGTAAAGTACTTCCACCATCTACCCTCCATTTGCTTCCTTTACGGCTCTTAACACCATTTGTGATTCAATATTGTCTCATATACTTGTTTACTTCTAGACTAGAAGCTCCATAAGGGCAAAAATCCCATCTGTTTCATTGACCAACCTCTGTGCTAGGCGTGACCAACCAACACTTCCTTGATTAGTATTTCACTCCTCTTCCCCAGAAACAATGATGAGAAAAACATATCCCTGCAGAGGGGTTTTTACTCCCCATAGTACCCTGATTATGTGGGGTCACTTTAGGACTCACTCTTTTTTTATACCTTTGGTCCCTTCTTTCTCCCAATGAAGGTAAGTGTCACATGTCACAAGTGCTGGCAAATCTGTTGGTATTCTTTAACTGTATGTAATAAAACAATCTAAAATTAAACAACACGGACAGTTATAAGATATCGAGCAACAAAGCAATTTCAAGTTTGATTTGAACAGTGAACAGCTTTTTGTCATGGCACATATGGCTCTTTAACTCTGGCCCAGCTCCATCTCCCACACTCATTCATGTACAGCCCAAGGTGCCACAAACATATTTTATATGTTTATACATTCTGTTTCCTCTCTTGGGAGCAATACTAATTTTAGCTAATATTTGTAGAATATTTACTACTCCACACCAATCACTACACCAATCACTTTCCCTTCATTATTTAATTTAATCCTCACGTGATCTGATGAGGTAGAGAGTATTCATCTGGTCTTACTGATGGGTTAAATAACACAGCCAGTCACACAGCTAGAAGGTAGAGAGCCCGGAGGTAGACTCAGTTCATCTGATTTAAGTACTTTTACTTTGTAAACTCAGTGCCTGACCCACTCCTTCCAAAATCAGTTTAAAAGACATTTCACCAACAGCTTTCTGTTTCTCTCTCTATATCCTCCCTAATTCTAATGTTTCAAAAAATCACTTTATATTAAACAATATTGGTGTTTAGTTCACGATGATGTAATTATTTTTGCATATATGCCTCTGAGATATTCTGTGTAAGGCAGGGACCACAATATTTTTTTCTGTTTTAATCCCAAGAACACATTAAATTGCCCTGTTTATGATACATGTTCAATAAAGATTTGTTAATTGAATGAGTGAATTATTATTCTGATTTAAACTCTCATCCAGAATACATCAAAAGGATCCCATTAAGATAGATTTTCAAATATGATCGTGAATCTTGGGCAAAAATTGCCGTTCATGTGATGAACAGCCAGCATCTGATCAAATAAACTATCACTATATTCCATTTGAAAACAACTTTTTTTTTTATTAGAAAAAGTCACAGCATGTAGCATTGCTCTTAAGTAAAAGTTAAATAGAGTAGTTAGTTCAGCTGGTTAGAAAATGTGCTTCAAGTTTAAAACCACATATCACTGTTTATACAGATGATTATTTGGGACGAACTTCAATAGAATTTTACTTCTCTAGAAAAGAAGGCGGCTTTGGCAATAGCACACAGTGATCAGCAAGAGTGACTCATATTTTCCAACTGAGATCAAGGAATCCTAATGCATTAACACAGACCTAAATATCACCTGATAGGAAAAGATGACAACGGAAATGTAAGAAAGGTATGTAGTATTCAGATTTAAGAGATTGTTTTTTCATGTTTTAATTCCTTTTCATACTCTACAAGAAAGCAGTATAATTTTAGATTTTCAATTAGCTCACCCTAGGTATTAAATGAAAAATATCTTTTTGAGGAACGTAAACTAGTTTTGCTCACCTACTTCGAGCTTCCCTTTAGAGAATTTGATTTTTTAAAGTCCTTGGCAGTATCATAAGCAATAAGCCAATTTAAAATGTCAACAAATAGTTTCATTTGGGGGTGGATGATAATCATTCCAATAAATCAGATGCCTCCCAGATATTTCAATTGGTAAAGGGCAAGCTAGTGAATTAACCACAAAACTATCCACAAAAAACTATATTGAACTAAAAACAATTCAAATATCTGAAAAAAGGCATATGGAGGTAAGACATTATAGGGTCCTTTAGTTTAAAAGTAAGGTTCAGAATTGGTTCTTCAGTTTATCACAGTATTTTAAAGTATGCACTTGCCAATAGAAGTATTTTATTTACATATTTAAATTTATTGTGCAGGCCTTAATAAGTCGTATATTACATTGCACTGATGTAGATTGAGAAAGGGATCTGGGAGTTATGTTTGGGCCCATAATATGCAGTCTGTGGTCTCCTTTTCTTTTACCCTCTTTCTTTCCTTCCTTAGGTATCTTTTTCTTATATTTTCTTACTTACTTTTTGGATCTATTGATTTGTTCTTTTCCCCCTGACTCTAAGATTTATAAGCTTCTTGAGGGTAGAGATGACAGCTTATTTTCCTTTACCCCAGAACTCAGTCGAAGTGTGAATTATGTCCCAAATAAATATTTCTTGAATGATTGAATGAATGACAAGACCAATAGTTATAAAGATAACTCCATAGCGTACCTAAGTGAAAAAACTGGATGAACCCTATTTTCCTAATTATTAGTCAAAGTGACATAGTAAACTAGATTGCCATGTCACACTTTTAACTACTAACAGTTTTTACTTCTAATACTTTTCTGGATAGCACAATAATGATGTGAAAGCAATCATACAACTTTGCTGAGGACATTGCAGTGGACACAAACACAAATGTATACTCTTTCTGGATAGAAAGACTCAATGTTGTAGAAAATGTCAACTCTCCACAAATTAATATATAAATTTAATGCATTTTCAAGTTTTATAACAAGATGCTTAATTTTTGGAACTTGAAGGGCAATTTTAGAGATGAAAGGGAAAGTATGATTGCTAAGAATATTGTGAAAGAAAAAATAGAACACGGAGGAACGCTTTACCTCTTAAATAGCATAACATATCGTATAGAATCAGTAAAGGAGTCAAGAGTGGAAGCAGGAAAAGCAGTGGAGGGATTATTACAATAAGACCTGCTGGCAAGTCCCTCTCTGAGTCCCCAGTTCCTTACTAATTTGCTTGATCTACCAGTTTCTGCTAAGTGTGTTACAATAATCCACCATGAGTGTAGATTAGTCCCTTTCTCTTTGTACTTCTGTCAGTTACTGCTTTTATATTTTGAAGCTATGTTATTAAATACATATAAGTTTGTGATGATTGTTCTTTATTAATATTTTAAAATTTTTGTTTCTCTTAATGTTCTTTTATTCCAATTCTATTTGACTAGTATTAATATTGCTACAAAACTTTGTGGAATAATTTGCACAGCATATCTTTTTCTATCACTTTATACTCACTCTTTACGTGTGGTTTTGTTTTAGGAGTATTTTTTATAAGCAGAACATAGTGGATTTTACTTTCTTTCTTTTTTCAAAAAAAAAATGATAATATCCATAATAGAACAGTTTTACCCATTTAACTTTAATGTGATTACTGACAGATTTAGAGTTATTTCTGCCATTTTATTTTGTCATCTTTTCATCCTTTCTTTTTCATATATTAAAGAATATATTATATATAATATGCTGTATATTTTATATATTTTTTCTATACTAATTGGGAAACTATAGGTTTTTATTTATGTTCTTTTAGAGGTTACTTTTAGATTTTAAGATACATACTATATATATTCAATAGATTTCTGTCTTTCCAAACACCATAAAATTTTAGCATGTCTTACATTCCCATTTAACAGTCTCTACCCCCATGATATTAGTGTTGTTTAGAGTTGTAGTTTTGCCTTCTTATAATCAAATAAAGAACAGTTTAAGGTTAGTTTCAATAGTTAATATTTAATAAGTTACAGACATGTTTTGTCAATGTTAGCACACACTGTCATTTCACATATCTAGTATCTTTTGTCTTTTTTTACTTTTATTTTACCAGAAGTCCATAATAATTATTTGAGTGACAGCCTTTATTTGTTTCTATATGTTTGCAAGTATCATATTTTCCTTACTCTTAAAAGCAAATTTGGCTAGGCATAAAGTTCTGTGTAGACAAATACATTCCCTCTATGACAGAAAATAGAACTCTACTAACTTCTGGCATGAATTGATGCCAAACAATTCTGATGAAGAAGTGTTGCTGTTAGTTTAAATGTCATTCCTTAGTAAGAAAAATATTTTCCCCCTCAGGCAGATTTTAGGTCATCTGTTGATAATGATGAGCTGAGGTATAATTATAAGGTATCTAGGTATAGATTTATTTTTCTTTATTCTGCTTGTATTTGGAGTATAATTTTAATTCTGGAAAGTTGTCAGTAATTACCTCTCCAAATATTGATCTTTCTGCCATTTCCTCCAATCTGTTCTTTTAGAACTCTTGATATTTCTCAATTGCTCATCACATCTTTATATCTTTAACTCTTTATGGTACCATAATCTAGGTTACGAATTTTTTTCTGACCATATCCATTCTTAAATTTATCCCAACGTTATTTTTTAATTTAATAATTATGTTTTTTATTTTTAAATATTTAAACTTATTCTTTCTTATCTTTTATTATTCTTTTGACTAGTTTCATAAATTGTCATTGATTTTAAAAGAAGCAATGTATAGTATCATTTCTTTGGAAATCCATAGCATATTTATTTTAAAGTTTTTGTCAGATTGTTCTATAGATCTAAACTTGTCTGGAATGAATTCCCCTTCCAGTTGTTTCTTCCATTGTGACATTTTTATCATTCATTTTTTTTTTTTTATTCATGGTTTGCAATTTGCTTTTGCACATTAATTTTCATTTGAATGGATTCATATATTTGTTTCTCTCCATCGGTTCCCTTCTCTGCCTACCCCTCCCTGCGCTTGCAGCTTTTGCACTCACTTCTATTCAGCTGGCTGGACTCCCGACATAAGACAAAGGTTTTTAAAGGCCTTTCAGAGCACACGGTAACATTATGGGTTTGCAGATCCAGCTTCTGATTCAGCAAGCAGTCTGCCTCATCCCCATAGGCTATGCCTGTTCCCTCTGCTCCTTAGGTCTACAGCTCCCCGAAATGAAGACCTCAGAGAGTATAAATTGGTGGGAGACATTTTCAGCCTCCTTTAAAACTAGGAGAGCTGCACTAAGTCCTTGGCCACAAGCAGTGAGCCTGATTCCAGACCCTGCTTATGGTGGGCACTCGTTTCTTTTAACCCATAGAATCCAATTCCTGAGCACCACTTCCTGCTTCAAGACTCTGAGCCCAGCAAGGCCAGCTAAAGTCCCTATTATCATATGGCACCTATGACCCATTTCTGGTCTGAAAAAATGTTTGAACCTTTATCTGAGCCAACTATGTCTTTTTTATTTATTTTTCCCCTCTCTTTTTTAAGAATTTCATCCATCACTACTCTGTTTTTGAAAAAGAAGATTTTTGACCTAGAATTTGTCACTCTTCCTTTAAAACAAACTTGTTAGGTAAATAAGCAGGGCTGGAAAGTCAGAGATTATTAGGTGCCCTATTTTATTAATTTTACAGGTAAGATTGTAGAAATATAAGTAATTTTCTAATATTTTAGAGTGAGTTGAATGAAGCACGGCTAGATCTCAGGTCTTTACATTTCCATTCCAAACGCTGTTTTTCTACAGCATCATGTTTTCCCTTAGTCTTATTCTCTTTTATTTATTAAAAAAATTGAGGTAGACCTTTATTTGAAAATAATTCTAATGTTTATACATTGAGAATACTTTGGATACCTACAGCCTATACTACTGTCTGATAGCTTAATGATTGCAGATACTTTTTCCCTAGTCCCAAGGTCAGGTATGAAGAGCTGAAACCCATCACCTCATAACTTCTGTCCATTGGATTGTCATAGGAAACAACCCAGAATAACTTCTTCACCTTTGTTCGTGGCATAACTGAGAATAAACCTATGATGGGCATATATTCTTGTTCATGTATTCATTCATTTAATGAATAATTAATGAATACCTATTGTATGACTATCTCCAGTTTGCCAGGGAGGACTCAGTGCTCTGTCCAGTTTAGCATTTGTCTCAGACAAAAGCGTCCCAGTTTGGTTGATAAATTGTATGTTTCCCCTAAATAAGTACCAGCCCTGATCTGGGCGCTGTGGCTACTTGAGTGACTCAAACAAACAAAACTTCCTGCCTGTCTTTTTAGTCTCCAGCCACTTTTACTCTACCTTGAACGCATGCTCACTATAAATGGAGAGGTCAGTGGATTCTTAGATAAGAGATGGTTACTGCTGTCTCTACTCAAACAGTGTAATGGGCACTCAGAGACTAATAAATTGTGTACACAAGCAGAAACTATATCTCCTCTAAGAAAATAAAGGGATCAAGAGTGTTGAGTGGCGGGACCCTTATCATTGGTGATGTTGACACTTCACCACTCCCTCCAACTCCTTTCCTGCTTCTCCACTTGGTCTCTCACCTCTTGTTATTAGGCTCATTTAGGAGAAAAACTTAAAAAACAAACACGGCAGTCATTTCTATAGTGGGTTTGTGAACTCTGGAAGAGACATAATTTCTGAGTCAAAGTGTAGAAAATCAAGCATGCATGTTTAAAATACAATAAATATGCCCATAATTAGAACCTTTCAAAGTTTGGTAAGTACCAAGGCTCAATATATGTTCCAAGGCCCCGATAGGGTAAAATTAAGGAAATGCCTAGATAGGGTTCAAATCGTTATCTATTAAATACAAAAATTACAGGGTGAACATCTCTCCCCAAGTTTTCTAGTGTGTGTGTCTTGGATCCTATACGTTTCTTATTTCTTTGAATATTTTGATTATATCAAAAGTTTAAATGTGAGGCCCCTCTGGGGCCTAGGCTTTCTCTCCACACACACACACACACACACACACACACACACACACACACACACAAGGACTCTGCCTATAATGGCATATTTTAGGGTAGCAGCAATAAAGTAGCATTTTTTTTTCATTCTCTCCTTTTTTCAGAGCAAATACTTTTTATAGCAATTCTTTATTCAGGCATTCAGACAGATTGAAAGCACAAAAATTATCTATACATAAATATTCATATATAAAGAAAGGTGTGGGGTTTTTTTTGTTGTTGCTGTTTTTATTTTCGGTACGCGGGCCTCTCATTGCTGTGGCCTCTCCCGTTGCGGAGCACAGGCTGCGGACGCGCAGGCTCAGCGGCCATGGCTCACGGGCCCAGCCGCTCCGCGGCACGCGGGATCCTCCCGGACCGGGGCACGAACCCGTGTCCCCTGCATCGGCAGGCGGACTCTCAACCACCGCGCCACCAGGGAAGCCGGTGTGTTGTTTTATATATGAAGTTGCCCATTAATCATTGGATTTTGATATTCAAAGTTCTAACCAAAGAGGGAGAAAAGTGTATGTCATTTTGACCAAGGAAGACACGAGTATCTTAGGAAAATGAGAAGCTAGACGAGGCTAGGTGCGAAGGTTCTCTGTCAGGGAACAATGCTCCCTTGGATGGGCACAGACGGAGGCAGAATGGGTTTTCTCCCACTATGCACCCCAACTCTTCATTGAAGGACAAAGCCAAGCCATTGTCATGGGAAATCATATCCGGTTACAAGTGTATCAGTAGGATCTCTGCCACTTACTTTCCCAGCACAATCTTTGTGAGAAGGCATTGCCTTAAAAAGGTTTACATATGTGTCTACTGACTTTGTAATCTTAAACAGATTAACAGACATTGGAAATGATTCAGAATTGCTTCTGGTAACAGTCATGACTCATATTGTTAGTTTATTTTCTCTCTTACTTTTTTGTTTATGATCCATACCCAAAATGTGGCAGAAAATCTTGACCAGACATGCAACTGCCAAGCTGGTTTAATTTTTCTTTAGATTTTGCGGACTACTTGGATTGATTCTAATGAAGTGGGTGGAGGAGAAAGAATCCAGGAAATATTGCATCTGTATTTACCTCCTGAGGATAAACTGTTAAACAACTGAAATAACTTAAGATGACATGGCTGTCTTTATTTATGAGGCAACTGAGCCTACGCCTGATTTTCATCAAGAACGTCTAGGCATTTAGAGGCTGGGCATTCCCTACTTTAAAAGGATATTACCAAGATTCAGTTGCACTTTTTTATTTTAAATGAAGCTTCAAAGCAGTCAGCTGCATTAGTTAATCAAGACCTATAGAATGCAATTATCTTGGGGTAGTATTACAGGCAAAGGCTTCATTAAAATGTGGCACCTCCCATGGGGTAACCTTAGGGACCCCTTACAATGCACCTTTCACTATGATTCCACCTGGAAGAGATCTGTTCTTATGCTTAACCACTGTTGCACAGTGTCCCCCACTCAAGTTGCACATATTGTTGGTTATCTTCTCATACATATGCCTCATATCACTAATTAGAGCAGGAGCCTGAGGTCTGAAACATAAGGTCTCTAACATGAAAATTTCTCCGTATGTGTTTAATATTTATTAATATTTTACCTCCAGAATACAAGGCAACTCAGAATCTAGATGATCAACAAGGTTAGATCTTGTTGATACCTCAGACATCATTCAGTCCAGTGTCCTTCAAACTTTTGTTTAAGTATCTGAGCCTGTTCTTATAAAGAAACATAACTCAGAAGTGTAAAGTATAAAAGAGATGTAAGGAGAAGCTGGCTGGCTAGAGCCTAGTGAGATCTATTTCCTTGAACCTCCCATTGCTCAGGTTTCCCCATCCTAACCACTTTCTTTCTTTTTTTTTTTTTTTTTTTTTTTTGCGGTACGCGGGCCTCTCACTGTTGTGGCCTCTCCCGTTGTGGAGCACAGGCTCCAGACGCGCAGGCTCAGCGGCCATGGCTCACGGGCCCAGCCGCTCCGCGGCATGTGGGATCTTCCCGGACCGGGGCACGAACCTGCGTCCCCTGCATCGGCAGGCAGACTCTCAACCACTGTGCCACCAGGGAAGCCCTGCTTTCTTTTTTTATTTAAGCAGATGTCTTTAGTAACAGCTGTATTTACTTACAGTTAAAATTTAATTAGAAATTTACAGCATGTAGCATTAGAAAAAAAATTGCCCTCAGTTTCTTTTTTTTCCTGTTGATTTGTCTTTTTCTTTTTTAAAATTTATTTATTTATTTATTTATTGAAGTATAGTTGATTTACAATATCATGTTAGTTTCAGGTTTACAGCACAGTCATTCACATGTGTATATATATCTTCTTCTTCAGACTCGCTTCTCTTATAGGTTATTACAAAATATTGGGTATAGCTCCCTCTGCCATACAGTAGTTCCTTGTTGGTTATCTATTTTATACATAGTAGTGTGTATATATATGTTAATCTTAACCTCCTAATTTATCTCTCCCCCAACCTCTTTTCCCCTTTGGTAACTAACCATAAGTTTGTTTTCTATGTCTGTAGGTCTCTTTCTGTTTTGGAAATAAGTTCACTTGTATCTTCTTTTAGATTCCACATATAAGCGATATCATATGATACCACTTGCAATGAACTTCCAGGACCCTATGAAGTACTGTCTAAAAAACACTGATTTCTTCCATTTAAAGATGAAAGAACGATGAGAGTGACTGTCTTCAAAAATTTTAGATCGCATATGCTTATCAGTAAAAACATTTTAAACATATGCTGCAAAGTATATTTATATATTACTATGGTCTGTTCTTATAAAACATACACACAAAATAAAATATGTACAAAATAAAAATATATAAATAATGACCTGAAAATATGAAAGTTATACTTTCCTCCCATATCCTAATAGATCATCTTGTGTGCCCTGTGTTCCCCATACGAAGAGCAGTCTATTAGCTGTGAGGGCTGGCATTCCCAAACCTCATGACTGATTGCAATACAACAAGTATGCAAAATCTACGTAGTGGTCCAGCATTCTACTTTCTTTACAAATGTTCACTCCAGTTCGGCGTATATTGCTCTAGAACTGTGTTTTCTAGCAATGCTCAACTTTCTTTATAGCAACAAAGTACAAATTCCTTGCCCTTCTAGTTCTTGTGCAACAATAAAAAACAAACAAACCTAGTTTACAAATCAAATATGATCCAAACTACAAAATCAATAAAAACCAAAGTTGTCGGCATGAATTGATTGTGATGGATTTTGTTGCTTTGATGAAATTAAATTACCAACTTTATCAACTAGTAATGATTTCACATGAATATAACAGCAAACAAAACTTACAAAGGCTTAAAAAACGGATCTGTTTCTCCCATGGGAAGAAGGCTGTGGACAGGAATTATGGCTTTGTTTAGGGGTTTAACAATGTCAAGTATTCTTTATCTGGAAGTCTTGTTGGCCTTTCCTTCATGGTTGTAAGATAAGTACAGTAGTTACTTTTATTTTTAATAACACATTTCAACATTGGACTGATTAATGAGCTACTCAATATAGTAGTACACAGCAATAGATAAAGCCAAAAAAATTCATTGCTTTAAAAACAAAAAGTTATTTTCTCTGTATTTACAACTACCTTTTCTGCTAATTAATTGACTTAAGCTGATGCATAAGTAGGACAGGCCCCACTGACATTTTCATTATTTCAAATGAATGACCAAATTGTCATTAACTCAAGACTGAGCAGCCTGAGGAATGGGACTGTTGAGAGTAAAAGATAAGGAGCATTGAATACACATTCCTCCTTCTTCACAATATGCTGTTGGGAATATCTCAGCCTAGAACTCATTTTTAAGTGTATTTTTTCAGGGTCTGTGTATATATGATATCTTCCTAGGTTATTTGGAAATTAAACAAATATTTAGAAACCAATGCATGATTGTATAATGGATGGATTAGATAATCACTGGAAAACAGGGAAAGTGGATGAATGTGTGCAGGTGCCCTGAGTGACACCTATACAGGTAGGAAATGAGAAGGGAAAGGTCACAGAGATGATCAGGGATCAGATCATGCGAAACCCAGGAACAATTTAAAAGACTTTGAATTTTATTCTCTGTGGAATAAGGAGCCTTTGGAGGGTTTTAAGCAAGATGGTAACATGATCGGAAATACATTTGGAGAAGTTAAATAAGTTCTGTAAGATCAAACAACCTAGAAGTTGGTGAAGTTGTGATTCAAACTCAGGTCTGTTCTACTCCAAAGATTGAGATTTTAACAACCTATACTACAGAGCACTGCCTTACTTTTGATATTATTATCCAAATCAAATCCTAAACTCAGAGCTTGAGTTTGTGTCAAAGTTTGTCTTTGCTTAAAGACAGTCTATCAGTAATAACATATTTTGACTCTTTGAAATATATTATGAAACATGAAGACACAAAAAAGAGATGTTATAGAAAACCCTCTATTGGAAAAAAAGGTAATGAAAACTTTACTACTTTGAAAACAAGTAAGCAAAATGACATCCAAGAGTAATGCAGACATTAATTTATGTTAGTTGCATTTATATACTATGACTTATAATGTGAATTATTACATCAAAATAATTCTGGTTTTTCCTTCAAAATTTTTGTATAGAATAAAAATTGAGCTGAGCATACTAGGTACATAAAGTCTTTATGAATTTTTCGTATATCTTGTCTTCTAGATTGCTATCAGGTATATGATTAGATATGTTGAAATCTATAAGAAAGGCTCATGTTGTATATTCCTCCTGATTGGAAGAAAACTCATGAGAGAACCTAATCCCTGTTCCTGTACAATTTTCAGACTCAAGAAGATTGGATAGTTCAAAGCAAAGCCTCATTCTGTCTTGAAATTCTTCCATTATTTATTTATTCTGAAGTCATATTGTTGCGTTCTCCTTTTCCCCTTTCTTCTGAGGGCGCTAAGAGAGGAGAATTTTATGGAGGAAATATCTCAGAACAAAATTTCACATTTATTTATTCAAATGATTTCTTGTACTGATGGGTCTTAATTTTCTGTGCTTCTTTATTTTTCTATGAAGCAAAGAAAATGAAACTTTCTAAGTGGATCAAATAGTACCTCAGGGCTGCACAGACTCTTAGTTTGTTTTATGTTGGCCTTAAAAAACAAAGGCACAAATTTGTCTGATAACTGCTGAGTATTCTTTCCTCCAATCTAGACCTACATTTGGCCAATACCTTATATAAGTGATTATATTTTGTCATGAGAACCATACAAGTCTAAGGTAAAATATATATTTTTATGTGATTTCCATATTTAGTAAATTGAGGACGATTCTTCATGTCAATGAATATATTGATACTTCTACAGTATTACACTGTGAACAACTTTAAACTATTTCATTATGTGAAGATACTAAAGTTCATTGAAATAAACCCTTACTGTTGTATATTTAAGCTGTTTTTTATATTTAATTATGATTTATAAGACTGTAAAGGACACAATCATAAATAATTTCTTTCATTTGACAATATTCAACAATTTTCCCCCACATAGTTGAAGTAATCTTTTCCAAAGACAGTTCTGCTTCTATTTAAAATTCATTAAAGCTTTGAAGGGAAACCTTAGTTATTTGAGAAAAGGAACAAAGCTCTGAAAAAAAAAAAGAGCGAGGACTCAGGTGCTTTCTTATCCCCTCCTGCCTCATTGCATACCACAGTCCTGCTTCTCTTGCCATTCCAGCCACAGTGGTCTCCTGTCAGCTCCTCGTATTCACCATGTCTCCTCCTACCCCTGGACCTTTGCACATGCTACTTCTCTGCTTACAACCTGCTTTCTTCTCTTTTATGGTTGACACATGTTCCTCACTTAGCTTTCAGCTTAAAGGGTCTTCTTGAGAGAAGCCTTCCTTGATCTTTTTTTTTTTTAATTTAATTTTTATTTTTGGCTGCGTTGGGTCTTTCTTGCTGTGTGCAGGCTTTCTTTAGTTGCAGCAAGCAGGGGCTACTCTTCACTGTGGTGCGCAGGCTTCTCATTGCGGTGGCTTCTCTTGCTGCAGCTCGCCGGCTCTAGTGTGCATGGGCTTCAGTAGTTGTGGCTCACGGGCTCTAGAATGCAGGCTCAGTAGTTGTGGTGCACGGGCTTAGTTGCTCCGCGGCATGTGGGATCTTCCCGGACCAGGGCTCGAACTCATGTACCCTGCATTGGCAGGCAGATTCTTAAACACTGCACCACCAGGGAAGCCCCTTGCTTGTTCTCTTTGACCGTGTTAAACACCTCTCTAAAAAGTGCTCATCTCTCCCTTACATAGCACTTGCCACAGCTGCCACGTTTGTCTGATTTTTAATGTGTCTCCACCACTAAACTCTAACTTCGTGAAAACAGGGACTTGTCATCATTGAATACCTGGCTCCTGGCACGTTGAGTGACAGAAGTACGTATGCAGTATGTATGTGTGTATGTGTCTGTGTGTGTACAATATTAATCAAGTATATACTATGTGTCAAGTATTATGCTAATTTATATACACATGTGAATTGTGTATATAAATTTATTCATATTTATATTCAATTTATATTCAAATTTATACATAAATTATGTTAATTTATATACACATGTGAATATTTAAGTATGTTCTTAGGATACACTTCTAGAAGTGTCAAAGGATATGCACTCTTTCACATTTTTAATACACATTGTCAATTTGCTTTCAATAAATGTTGTACCCAATTAAAATCCCAAGATAAATATATAAGGGTAAGAACACTTTTCCCTGAATCCCCCCAAAATACTTATAATTGTCATGTTCAGTGATTTTCATTTTTTGTTCCTAGTAAGAAATAGTATTTGTTTATGTTTATTGATCATTTGTACTTACTGCATAAATTCTCAGATTTAAATCCCTCAACAACATTTTACAAATAAAAATGTATAGACTCATATGGTTTCACAAATTTCTTCTGGATGGTCTTCAATACTTTTCAAATTTTGTGTTTTCATCTGAATAAAATTATAAAAACAAATTATATAGGTATATTCTGGCCATCGGGAGAACCACCATAAAATCAAGTCCCACTAAATGATTTTAGTACAAATGTTTGCATTATGATAAAAAAAGGAACCACTTAGCACAACTTTACTTATCAACAGTGAGAAAAGAACAAAGGCACACTTAGTAATGACTTGATGTTATTATACCAAGGGACACCAAATGATGCCATTGTGTGTTCTGTAAGTAATAATGCCATAGTTATTTAGAAAGATGAAATTTCTGGGGGAACTCAAAAAACTTTCATAAGTACTATAGTCATATTCTAAGAGGCGATTTAGCTTCTGTAAAACAACATCATCTTTCGTATTAAATCACAATTGTTAGCTTGGATTTTATGATTTGTATAGGGATTTGGTTGTCATTTAATTTAAAAATATGGCTTTGTTACATAGTATAAGATTTATATATCAAGTTTATATTTACTCTTGTTTACCAGTATATAATTAAATTCAATTGACATTAGGAGTCCCAAAGAATATTTTCTTTTTAAAATATATCTTTTTACTACTCAACTGCATGAAACACAATCACAGACCAACATAGTTTGAACTGAAATATACAGCTGACACTTACCTAATGAATTGTGAAGAAAAAATAGCAACTTTTGTTAAGATGGCCATAAAATCTGTGGCTCAAACTTTGAGAGTGAAAGGGAGTGCTGTTAATAATTATGCCAGAACTATAGGTGTTAGCCTAAGTCCTGTGCAGACTGTGTTGTTTGGTGACCCAAAGTATATAATTGGCTTTGTTGTAACTTTTTGTCATATAAAAATCAGGGCAGGTAAAAATGCAGACTTAACTAGTTCAGCGGTCTGGTAATCGGTACTGGGCGTAATAATTACAGGATTTTGGCCTTTGAGATTTGACTCACTGAATTAAAGAAAGACAAGCAGTAAGAGTATTTTTTGGAATGATTATCTGAAAACGGGTAGAAAGCACAAAATGAGTTGCGTATAAAACCAGGTAAGCGGAGAAAA
Organism: Aethalodelphis obliquidens; assembly: GCF_003676395.1. Taxonomy (NCBI): domain Eukaryota; kingdom Metazoa; phylum Chordata; class Mammalia; order Artiodactyla; family Delphinidae; genus Aethalodelphis; species Aethalodelphis obliquidens. The sequence goes on along the minus strand of NW_020838025.1, from coordinate 6,740,008 downwards.
AAGCAGGCAGAACGTGATATGAATTTTTAAAATAAATTAGATTCCAAGCACAATTTACCAGTCCCATCCATTTCCCTATAGAGAGGAACTGCACCAAGAACGCACACCTCAAGCAATACAACTTCAGTTTGGCTTTAAATGCCATCTGTAAATGAGGACTTCCAAATTCATATCTCTGGATCCAGCTCTCCCGTGAACTCCAGAATCATATATCCAACTCTTTTCTTGATATATAGAAGACATCTCAGAATTAACATAGCCTGTCTTAGTCTGCTCAAACTGCCATAACAAAATACCATAGACTGAATGGTTTAAACAACAGAAATTTATCTTCTAGTAGTTCTGGAGGGTGGGAAGTTGTTCAAGATCAAAGAGGTGGCCAACGTAGTTTCTGGTGAGAGCTCTCTTCCTGGCTTGCACTTTCTTTCTGTGTCCCTATGTAGTGGAGAGAGAGAGGGAGAGAGAGAATGCATGTGCCTGAGCAAACAAGTTCTGATCCCTTCTTATAAGAGCACAAATCTCATCATAAGGGCCCCACCCTTATGACCTCATCTAATCCTAATTAATTCTGAAAGCCCCCACCTCCAAATGCCATCACACTGGGGGCTAACACTTCAAAATGTGAATTTGGGGTGAGACAAACATTCAGTACATAACATATGCCAAACTTTTTGTATACCCTTCAACCTAAACTGACTTGTCTTTTAGGCCACCTCATTTCAGTAAATGACACTTCATTCAAAATTGCTCAAGTCAAGCATTTTGACCCTTCTTTTGCTCCCACACCTCCCAATCAAAATATCCTTTTAGTTCTAACTGCAAAATAATGCTTACCCTGTATTACAATGTCCTGTGAGATCTGGTGTCTGGCTAACTCTCTGATTTTCTCACCATTTCTGGTCACACTTTCTTGGTTAATAATAATTACATTTTATACTATAACCAACATCTCCATAATTGGTTAGCCTTATTTCTGTATTTAAGTGGTTTCAATACTCAGTCCAAGTATTTTTCCTTGTTTTCTCTAGTCTTCTATAAGTCAACCAGATTTCATCATCCCGATGGTAACATTGTGCTGTGAGTTCTTGCATGTTTGAAAATGTATGCTTTTTGCCTTTATTCTTGAGCAATGACTTGACTTAATATAAAATTCTTGAATCGTGTTTCCATTCCTTGTTATCTGTTTAACACTACCATCTTCTGGTATTAAATGTTGCTAATCAGAGCCAAGAGCAGCTTAATTTTCACCCTGAGTTGGTGACGTTTGTTTTTCTAGTGGTATTCTTTTTTTCTTTTTAATCCTTGAAATCTAGTAATTTTATAAATACATAACTTGATGTTGATTATTCTGTCTCAATTATCTCTCAGACACAGTTCAGTGTTCAGTATGCAGATTCTATTGTGTCAAATATTTTCAGTTCCAATTAAGTTGTATTCTTCTTCAGTTACAACATATAAGTGCATGTTTCATCCTCAGTGTGTGTCCTCCATACTTATTCTTTTTTCCAATCCTCTTAAATGTTTACACATTTTGAAATTCATTTTGTTCATGTCTGTCCTTCATGTCCCCAACTGTGGTTTCAGCAGTGTCTGTTTGCATTATTGGCTCTATTTTAATCATATAGGTAAGTTGAGTCTAGCAGTTTACTTTCATATCTTAATTCTTGTGTACATATCTTTGACTTTTTTTTAATAAGCCATGTTTTCATTAGTTCTTTGAGATCATGAATATGTTCTTGTTTGCCTGGCATAATTATTTTGATAATTCCCCCTCTTTTCTTTATATATTAATTTCCTTTCTCCTGCTTCCTTTTCCTTTCTTCTCCCTTCTTTTTTTTTTTTTTTTTTTTTTGCGGTACACGGGCCTCTCACTGTTGTGGCCTCTTCTGCTGTGGATCACAGGCTCTGGACATGCAGGCTCAGCGGCCATGGCTCATGGGCCCAGCCGCTCCGCGGCATGAAGGATCCTCCCAGACAGGGGCACGAACCCATGTCCCCTGCATCAGCAGGCGGACTCTCAACCACTGCGCCACCAGGGAAGCCCCCTTTCTTCCTTTTTTTCTTCAAACTTTTTATTCATTTTTGCCTAACTCCACGATTGCTTTCTTCTAGTTATTACTCATCTTTTAATGTGGTCAATTCTATCTGAATCAACTTACTGTATAAGAAGAGACAAAGAACAATGAAGAGGTGATTGAGCAGGAGAATCAGGCAAATCCATTCTAGATATTGTGTCTCAGAACCTTTAAGCCAAATATTCTTAGTTTTTTGCCTTAGGGACTTGTCTTTACCCAATCTTTTCAGTTGTCCCTGTGGAAGATTTCTGAGGATCACAGCAAAATCTCCAATGTCACTAATTTTTGGGTGATGATTTAGCATTTACTTATTTATTTTTAGATGCTTGTGATCAGCAGCTTCAGAGTAAATTGCCTCCATCTGTTTCCCACCCTGAGAAATGGACTACTTTCAACTTAAAGAGATGACACCTGTCTCCTGACTCAACTTTATCTCCACCCAGTGATGTATACTGGGCTCAGAGATACTCTCTCAGGCCATCCCTCCCCAAACCTACCTGGACCAAGTATAGGGACACTGATCGGGCCCTTTTACTTTAGAAGAACTCTGAAATTTGAGCTAGATCTATAGAGGTGTGTATCCTACTTGGTACTCACCCTCAAATTAATCTAAATTTCAAATTTTTGTCATTGTGGCGGTTTTCTACTTCACTGGAGGTGGAATTTACAATTATATTGTTCTTTGCAATGGTTGGCTGGTTTCAAAGAGAAGAAGAAATAGAAATGGCTCTATTCTTCCCTCTGTAACTGGAAGTTTGATTCAGAAGATTTATAAATAAAAATATGAAACCAATTGTCAAGACACTCATAGTCTAAAATGAGAAAATCATCCTTAACAAACAATTCCTATTTCATCTGCTACATGCTGTAATATTCAACATCTTGCTTATTTTAATGCCTTCTTCAGCTCTTATCATAAAATAACTTTTTAAGCAAAAACACACATGTAAGCAAAATTTATAATTTTAAATTACATAAAGTAGCTGAATTTATGCTTTTATTCACTAGGAATTTAAAAATTCAGATGAAAATAATAACATAATATTGTTAAATACTCATAATATTGACAAAATTTTAAAGTTTGATAATTCTAGGCTTTAATGAGGAGGTAGAACACTGGAAACTCTCATACCATTGGAGGCATCAATGCTACTCCTAGCGTTGATCCTTTAAAAGGATTCTTTTTATATAGAAAAGACAAGAATATTTTCATTCTAACATTATTGGTGATATCAAAATATTTGCAACCACCTAAATGTGCCTCAGTTGGAAAATGGGTAAATAAATTGTAGTAAATAAAGCATTGGCATATTATATATCAATTAAAAGGAATGAAATAAAGGTACATGTATTAACATGGATTCATCTCAAAAATATAAATAAGAGAAAAGAAAATTGAGGAAGAGTAGGTAGAGTAGGTTGCTGTTTGTAGAAAGTTTAAAACAGTATAAAACAATACTCTATTTCTATCAGATAGCATTTGATCAGGAAATTAAAACCCATGTTATATTCCAAGTATTAAGAACTTTGATACAAGAGATTAGAGGTGTACAAAACAATTGAAAGGGCTGGGGGACTATAATAAGGGGATTCACTAGTAACGATTAGTTAGTGATAACAGCAGAGCTGGTGGTTTTCATGATGTTATTCAGAAAACATTGAAAGTCTCAGGAATCAAGAGAAAGCTATCCCAACTATCCCAGCAAGCAAACACTGATTCTCAAGAAGCCATTGCTTGATACCTCAATTGTCTACAGCACTAAGGCAGATGAGCTTGCCAGAAAGCTGTTGTGGTCTTCTTGTTTGCAATCTACCCAGTGTCTGTCTGAAAGTACCTCCAGAAAATCCTATCCACCCCTTCTTTCCTACCTTCCAAATGCCACTCAAGCACTTCTCATTGGCAAACTCTAACCCAGAACCATGTGGAAAAAGGAACTCAGTGAAAAGTTGTTCCTGGATTTTCCTCTGCAACACAGAGTCCTTGGGAGACCTTGAAAGGGATGGCAGCTATGCCATATTGACAACAATCCAGCCAAATATTCTTGCTGGATAAAAAAATATATATAATAAATGTTTAAAAATCAGCTCCAGAATGATAAGCACGACATACAGGATAGTGGCTACTTCCGAGCAGGGAGGTTTTCAAAGTAAAAGCAATTCAAGGTTAAGTGGAGAAACTATCAGTCTTAAAAAAGAGTTAGATAGCATTGCAGCTTCTAATGAATAGAATTGTTTACAAACTGTATTTCAAGCCCATGTGTAAACACTGTAAATTTGCAGTTTCACTTATCATCTAAGCTTTGTTTTATGTTTTGAGTTTAGCCAAGTACAAAAAGTTTTCAAATCTTCCAGATTCTTTGATAAAGAAGGTACACAATTGTCTCTAGTATGACGGACTTCACATCTGTGACTCTATCCATCATCACAGAGGTTCAAGATGACTTAATTCTGCATAAGATGAGGGGGACAGTAAATGTATAACTAAATGGACCAGTGTGGATCACATATAACCTTAGATTGTATTTGAAGAGGAAAGCTTGATGATTTCCTACTTGGAATTGATCAAAGGACCGAACGGATTCATTTTTCAAGTTTCCAGTGTATATATATTTCCTTATCTCATCTCATGGAAAGTCAAAATAAGAAAGAAAATTTAAGGAGCAATGGGGTGCTCTGAGGCTGTGTGAAATTCTGAGGAACCTTTTCAATCACAGGAAAGTACTTTTTACGTTTTTCTATCACACTTTAATTTAATCCAAACTTCTTTCTCCCATCCTGTTCCTGGTCTCCAGTTTCCTATAACTTTAAAAACATTTAGAACTACTTTATATTTTAAACTTGTAAAACATTGATGTGCTTTAACATGCTTAAAAACACACAAGTAAAATATTCATGATCTAAGTATGGACTTTCATCTATACGTATACTTCTGTAAGATAGCTAAGTGTGAACTTTCTAAGTAGCTTCTAACAATTCTTCTATATGTATCTTCACATTCTTAAGAACTCACTCATTGGTATCTCAGAATGCACAGAAATAAATTACAACCTGTAGTGTTGAGAAGTGAAAATGTAGTAATGGTATAACCCTAGCTTTGTACTAATGTGAATGTTCAAATAGACTGTGATGCAAAAACCGTTCAGAAGAAAAAAGTCAGTCATGTAAAATGGGCTGAAAACCAGTCATCTCTAATAGACGGCAAGGGGAGATAATCTTCGAAATGGCTATAGCTACAGATGCCAACAGAAGAGCAAGTGACTAAAAAACTGCCAGTGAAAGAGGGATTCCTGCTGCTGTCCAATAATAAACACATGCCAGTTTTTCCTTGATCAGACAAAAATAGTCACAGAAACTATGGGGCTGGACAGTTGCCATGTTTTTTCAAAAGAGTTTGTGTTTGTAGTTTGCAGCAAATGAAAAGCAGACAGAAAGAAAATGATCTAGCTACAGATTTTTGCTCAGGATTGACAGTCAACATCTGGAGAAATTAAGAGAAGTAAACCAATTTATCTAATTAAAGCCTTTGATAACTTGCAAAGCTCACCTAGTAATAACTAACCTGGAATTTAGGGTTTCTAAAGTGTTTTCACATTATATTACTTCCAAACCAAGTGCTTGAACATCGACACTCAACTAGAATTTCGTATTGAACACTTAAAATTTAGTGTGTTTATCCAAAAGCATGTTCTCTTCACTCCATGAAAACACAGCAAAACAATAACAAATGAAATGACCAACAACAGAAATTCTCAAAGTAAAAACTGACTTTTGGTACTTAATAGAGAAACAGACTCTAGGCACAGTTGTCCTAAACAGATTGACATGAGACCAAATTTATTTTAAAAGGATAAGCTTAAACCCACGAACCTTAAAGTTAGAGATGTTCAGCCTCACAAAACTTCCCAGCTGCCTCAGTATCCCCATATATATCCAATATTCCCCAGCAATCAGACAAAAGGACATGGGAAGTAAAATATTCACTTAATAGCTGTTTTATACATAGGGCAATTAAGCATAATTTTATATGCCTTTTAATATTCAAACTGGTCTCTCCACCTGCTCTGAAGATATAGAGAACTCAAGAGGTGAGCTCAAGAAATGCATTTTGCTCTTTGGACCTGTGATCCAAGAGGCAGAGACTTCAGCGTCCATTTTCTCTCTTACCACACTTGATAAAGGAAACTTGGAGACTCCCCCAGATCGATGGCTTCTGTGATTTCTTGGTCTTCGGCTTCCACAGTGCCCATGGTGCAGACCAGCTGAGAGAAGGCTGATTAGCTTCAGCTATGAAGTGAGGACACAACTGACCAGAGCAATAGCAGTTGTTCTGAAATCAATTCTGACCCAGAGAAGATTTCAGTGCACATCAGACAATATATCTAATTTTTCAGAGATGGGTGTTACAGAGTTGAGGAAGCTTAAAAAGTTCATCTAAGCTAGCTGACCTTCCAAGTTATTTTTTCTACTTAATTCTTCTTTTTGAAATTACAGTACATGTCTCATAGCTGACCTTCCAAGTTATTTTTTCTACTTAATTCTCTGTTTTGAAATTGTAGTACATGTCTCATAATCTTTCTCATAGTGTATAAGGAAGTTGAATAATATTTATTCATTCAGTTTTCTAATAAATATTTATTGTGTGCCTTTTATATATGAAGCACTGTTTTAGGCATAGAGGTACAGCAGTGAACACAAACAATAAACTCTGTTCTTACGTAGCTTCCATTCTAGTGGGAGAAGAAAAACAGTAAACAAACAATTCACATAATTTCAAATAGAGGTAAATTATATGAAGACAGTAATGGAATAGAGAGTACTTGGGGGATGGGCGTGGGTAACATAGTTAAGATATGGTTGTCAGATCAGGCTTCTGAGAGGAGGTGGTATTTGAATTAAATTCTGATCAAAGCAAAGAGACCAGTCATGCAAGGACACAAGGCAAGAGTATTTCACACCGAGAGCACGGCAGGTGCAAAGGCCTGGAGGGAGGAATAAGATTATTGTCTTGCAAGAAGAGAAAGAGGGTCATTGTTTCTGGAGCAGAGCAAGCTTGAAGGATGTAATTTGAGATAAGATTAAAGATATGGGCAAATCATGTAGGACCTTGAGACTATACTGTAAGAAAATGGAAGCCATTGAAGGATTTTAAGCAGGAAAGCAACAGGATTTCCTACTGGATGTTGTCTAGAGAATGGATTGGGGGCTTCCCTGGTGGCGCAGTGGTTGAGAGTCCGCCTGCCGATGCAGGGGACACGGGTTCGTGCCCCGGTCCGAGAAGATCCCATATGCCGCGGAGCGGCTGGGCCCGTGAGCCATGGCCGCTGAGCCTGCGCGTCCGGAGCCTGTTGCTCCGCAACGGGAGAGGCCACAACAGTGAGAGGCCTGCGTACCACAAAAAAAAAAAAAAAAAAAAAAGTAGCTAAAGACAAGAATGTATGTATTCTGGTAGGAAGATCCATGAGACGAGAGCAATTCATGATACAGAAGAGCAAAATGGCAGACGCAAAATCCTTGAGTAGGCAAGCAGGGATGAGAGCCAAAGGACAATTTGAAGAGAACATCTGTATATCTTCCATTGTAACGAGCGAGAAAGCATCTATTCAGTTACTGTTAAGCTCTTTCATGTAAAAGTCACCGTAATTGTGTGTATGTATATATATATATATATATATATATATATATGTATATATATGTGTGTGTGTGTGTGTGTGTGTGTGTGTGTGTGTGTGTGCGTGCGCACCAAATACTTTGAAGGAGGGAGATAAATAATAAATACAGAAACTTAGTGTAGACAATTTTTGGAGTCAGACATTTCAGATCTTATCACCACCACCCACTTTAGGTATATGACCTTAGACAAGTTATTTAACTTTTCTAAGCCTCCATTTCCTCATCGTAAAATGGAGAGGATAGTATTTGCCTCACAGAATCATGGTCAGATACAACTTAATTTTATGGGGGAGATAAAATATGCATAAATGTATATAAATTTTTATATACAAAATAGTAGTGGGGATGCAATCTGCAAATTATTACATTGTGTGCTACTCAGGCAGTGATGAGAGTGACATGAGGATAATCCTTGTTCCTATTCAACATCTCTATGCTGTCAATACCCTAAATCCATAACTACAACCTATGTAGTAATGGTATAACCCTAGCTTTGTACTAATGTGAATGTTCAAATAGACTGTGATGCAAAAACTGTTCAGAAGAAAAAAGTCAGTCATGTAAAATGGGCTGAAAACCAGTCATCTCTAATAGACGGCAAGGGGAGATAATCTTCGAAATGGCTATAGCTACAGATGCCAACAGAAGAGCAAGTGACTAAAAAACTGCCAGTGAAAGAGGGAGTGACCAACTGGGTGACCAACTGACCCCAGTTTTCCCAAGGCTTTTCTGATTTTAGTACTGAAAGTCCAGCAAGAAACCCCGTAATTCAGGCAAACAGGAAGAAATTGGTCACGCGTCCAGCCTGTCCTATCTCCTGAGATTCACCTGGACGTCTCCATGTTACAGCCCACAGATGTCTTATTCTCAGGAGGACCCAAACCAACTTATTCCTTACTTCCTGCAAAACTGCTCTTCTACTTGTGTTTCCTATCTCAGTAAATTCTACCACTATCTACCCTGAAGATCATACCAGACACGAGGTCTTTTTTTTTTTAACTTCTTTTTTCTCTCATACCTTATCTCACACTTCTTAATTCCTTCTCCGAAGAACACAAGTTCCAAATTCCTTCCAAATTCTTCTTCAGTCTACCTTTAGATCTCTGCGTTGACATTAAAGCTGCTAACTGGACTCCCTACCTCATTCTTGTCCCATTTAGTCTTTTCCACACTGAACTCAGAGCAGTTATTTTCTAAATCGCTAACGTCATCATTTCACTTCTTTGATAAACATTTTTCCCAGTTTCCCTTCTTTGCTAATAGAAGCAAATCCACACTCTTTAACATATAGCATATTGTATCTCCTTGCTGCTTTGTTCACACAGTCATTTTGGCACTGGAAAATTTAAATCAATCAAAAATCAAACAAATTAAAAACTAACTAATGAATTAGCTAATTTAAAAACTAACTAATAAATTAGCTACCAAGCCATGAAAAGACATGGAGAAAACTTAAATGCATATTACTAAGTGAAAGAAGCCAATCTGAAAAGGCTACATACTGTATGATTCCAACTATATGACATTCTGGAAAAGGCAAAATGATGGAGACAGTAAAAAGATCAGTGGTGGTCAGTGGATGAGAGGGGAAGGAAGGACAAATAGGCAGAGCACAGAGGCTTTTTAGGGCTGTGAATCTACCCTGTATGATACTATAATGGTGGGCACATGTCATGATAAATTTGTCCAAACCCAAAGAACGTACAACACAAAAAGTGAACCCTAATACGAACTATGGAATTTGTATGATAATGATGTGTCAATGTGGGTTTATCAGTTGTAAGAAATGTACCACTCTGATGGGGGATGTTGATAGTGGGGAGAGCTATACACGTGTAGGAACAGGGGATAAATAGAAAATCTCTGGACCTTCCACTCAATTTTGCTGTGAACCTAAAACTGCTCTAAAAATAAAGTCCATTAAATGTAAGGTAGATAGCTAATGGGAAGCAGCCGCACAGCACAGGGAGATCAGCTCGGTGCTTTGTGACCACCTGGAGGGGTGGGATAGGGAGGGAGACACAAGAGGGAAGAGATATGGGAACATATGTATATGTATAACTGATTCACTTTGTTATAAAGCAGAAACTGACACACCATTGTAAAGCAATTATACTCCAATAAAGATGTTAAAAAAATAAAAAAATAAAAATAAAGTCCATTAAAACAAAGCGAGAGAGAGGCATGGACATATATACAATACCAAACGTAAGGTAGATAGCTAGTGGGAAGCAGCCGCATAGCACAGGGAGATCAGCTCCGTGCTTTGTGACCATCTAGAGGGGTGGAATAGGGAGGGTAGGAGGGAGGGAGACGCAAGAGGGAAGAGATATGGGAACATATGTATATATATTACTGATTCACTTTGTTATAAAGCAGAAACTAACACTGTAAAGCAATTATACTCCAATAAAGATGTAAAAAAAATATATATATATATATATACACACATAAGGTACACACATATAAAAAAACCAATATCTTTCTTTCTACCAATAAAAAATAAGATTGCTTTCTTTTAGTAAGTAAAGCATAAGTAATACACAAGTAATACATAAGTAAGAGTAAGATTCAAGCAATATAAAAATTTTCAAAAAAAAATAAAATGAAAGTCTGCAATAATTTTTATACACATTACATAAACTTAATCTCAGTTATGTGATTTAATTCTTATTACTGAACTTTAGCATTTTCTGCTTTTGCAATCCCTATATAAAACATAAAAATCCAATCATAGGGGGCTTCCCTGGTGGCACAGTTGTTGAGAATCCGCCTGCCAATGCAGGGGACACGGGTTCAATCCCTGGTCCAGGAAGATCCCACATGCCACGGAGCAACTAAGCCCGTACACCACAACTACTGAGCCTGTGCTCTAGAGCCCATGAGCCACAACTACTGAGCCCACGTGCCACAACTACTAGAGCCCGTGCTCCACAACGAGAGAAGCCACCGCAATGAGAAGCCCACGCACCACAGTGAAGAGCAGTCCCTGCTCACCGCAGTGAGAGAAAGCCCACATGCAGCAATGAAAACCCAATGCAGCCAAAAATAAATAAATAAATTTTTTAAAAATTGAAATATGATGGTGCAACCACCTCCCCTCACGTGTAAAGTATCTTCCTACTACAAAACACGTTACGTGGAAAAAAAAAAAGCAATCATGTCAGAATCCCCTTTGGACTGGGGCCCAGATCTACTATTGCTAGGCTCACATCATACTGATAAACTGAGAAGCTTCCCTATATACTCCAAGAAGAGTATTTTTCGGAAAAGTCTGTGCATATTTCTTTAGTAACTCTAGAAGAGACTGCCAATTTTTCTCCAATATCTCTTATCTCCTTATTCTCACTAAAAGAATCCCAGGATACAGGACTGCCAAGATAAAGACTGTATTTCTCAGCCTCCTTGCAGCTTCACTTAGCTATTTGACCAGGTTTTGGCCAATGGGAGGTAAGAGGATGTGTAATGTTCAACTACTGAGAAGTATTCCTGGAGATAAGGGTCTTGTTTTCTCTTTTTCTTTTCTCCCTGCTGTGTTGAGCTGTTGAGAGACTGCAGCAGATGACTTTGACTTGAGGATAGTGAAACAGCTCAATAAAGACTGACGCTTTAGAGTTAACTGAGCAACATGGCTGAATAAGACTCCTTCCTTTGTATCCCTACTCAACAACAAGTTGGCATCTATCCACGGACAAAAGTGCTTTCGTGGGAGCTGTGGGATTCAGCACCATACACCAATGGATTCAGGTGTCTTGCTCATATGTGCACTGGGTAATAGGTATACAGACTTCATTTCTGGCCGTAGACCTCACAGTAGCCCACAAACCTGCTCCAGCTCCACTTGGCTGTGGTCTGGAAGCTCCTGGAAAATACCATCTTAGAAGTTCACCCTGATGGAAAAGCCTTTGTGAAAGTCCAGTTTTCCAGCAAAGAAGTTCTAACACATCATTGGAGCAAAAAAATATGATGCACTGAAGAAGGTTAGAAAAACAATTCAGCTTTACTTGTACCACCCCTCCCCCAAGGCAGCACAGCTCAGAGAGGAATCTTCTTGGACCATGATTTCTTCCATGGGGGGAAAGTGTATGAATGAGTGCCCAGTTTTCCAGCTGTGCAGGATGCTGCCAAAGAGGTGCATTTCTTTCACATCCTATCCACAGTACTGAATAGGGAGCTTCATGACTGGGGGGCGGGCGGGAAGAAGTTGGGGCAGGGAGAGAGGGATAGAGATTCCCCCAAAGTATTTAAAAGATGCAGGTCCTACTAACTGCATCTCCATCAAGAAGCCTGCCCATGAGCCACTGAGATGGCAATGCCTTGGCTTCTCCTAATTGCCCTTGGGTTAGAGCAGTTAGTTCACTAAGAACTAAAACTAAGGAACCTTGATTATGGCTCTGAAATTCACATCAAATAGATGTATTAAGTAGGTTCATTTTTAGTGAGGTGTGATGTCAGGATTTGATTATTACTCAAGAAGAACTAAGTCCATGCGAATCAAGCTAAAACCAGATGGAAAATTTTATTAATACCCTTGGTTAAAATATTAGAATACTCTTCACATAAAAGTTTCACAGAGAATAATAGAACTAGAGTAGAACACATATCCCCATGAGTTTAATAAAGAATATTCTGTTTTCTAACAGCTTGAAACATTGTGCCAGTTGACAAAAATCTTAAAAACCAGAGAAATTACATTTTACTTTTGTAGGTCCCATGGTAGGATTTTGAAAATCAACAACAATCCATTTATATTATGAGTCAGTGTAAGCCTATATTACAAACTGGTATATTGAGTAATTTTTGTAAGTCAACCAAAAATTATGAAAATTGATTCCTTCTCAAACAAAAGCTGTAGTTGCTCCAATCATCTACATGTTTCCAACTGATGTTCTGAGGTGAAAAGTTCTTAAAAGTAACCCTGACAAAAATCGATGGTACATTTGTTAACTTTTTCTGTATAATTAATTATCTTTCCCCAAATTTGGTACCTTAAAACGATCATTCGTTTTACTTCATAATTTTGTGTGTCATTAATTTAGATGGGGCTCATTTGGACAGCTCTTTTGCTGGTCTTGGTAGCTCTCAAGCAACTGAGGTCAGCGTTGGGTCAGCTGGTGGTTAAATGTGGTTGGGGTGTTGCTCAGCTGGGAGAAACCACTGCTTCCCTGTGGTCTCTGGTCATCCAGGAGGCAAACCTGGTCTTCTCCACATGGAGTCTCAGGGTTCTAAACAGCAGTGAGACAGAGCAAATGTCCCAGTGCACCATAACTTTTAAGTCTCTAATTGTGTCTCATTTGCTACATCTCATTGACAAACCAAGTCACAGGGCCAAATACAGATTCAAGAATGGAGAGATAAATTTCACCTACTAAGGAATGGAGTTGAAAAATAGTGCCACTATGTTTTTGTACGTTCGTTTGTTTCTTTTTTGGGGCTGGGTCGTGGTCTACAACATAGAAAGCAGAAAGTTTCGTTTAAACAAAATTGGATAAAAGTCTCATATATGTAAAACATTTCTGTACAAAATATAAAATTGAATAAGACATCTTTGTCTTCTGGAAGTCTGCAGACTAGGGGAAGAGATGAGTATCTAAACATCTAATCATACTGCAAGTCTGGGAAAAAAATTAATGCTGGACTTGAGCACAAGCTATATTTTGTTGGAATCCAAAGCCTCATTTACTCTGATGGTGGTAATCAGAGAAATTTTCATGGACGAATTAACACATGTGCTGGACATAAGTAGATGACCTTTTAGGTAAAAAGATAAAGACATTTTGGATGGAGGGTATTCATCACATAAAATCATAGAGATGTGAATGTGCATGTGGTGATTAGTGAAATTATACGTTTCATAATTTTCCAACCAGGTTGATTTCTTTCCCATCTGTAACAGTTAAAAATAAACTTGGCTGCAAGTAAGACAACCCATATTTACAGTGGCTTAAACAAATAGAGACTTCTTTTACTCCCAAATGTCTGGTGATAGGTTGTTTTTAGATTTTTTTCCATCCTGCTTTACCATTTTTAGCATATTAGCTTTTTTTTTCAAGTTTTTTGTGTCATGGTTGGAGGTGGCTATTATACCTTCAAACGCTGTCTATATTCAAGACAGAAAGGAAATAAATAAAGCTTTGCCAATGTAAAGGAAGAAAAATTTCTCCTCAACCTTCTTAGTGTCCTTGGGTGGGTCTGAAATTTAAACTGACAAAGACAGTTTAACAGGAAAAAAGCATACAAATTCATTTAATATAAGTTTTATGTGACATAGGAGTCTTCATAAGGAAATGAAGACTTGAAGAAACAATTAAATCTGGGTGTTTGATGAAGAGTGGACAGCCATGTAGAACTGTGGTTGGTCAAAGTGTATGATCTATCTGTTTGGATTCTTCTGGCATCCCTTTATCTTCAGAGATAAGGATGCTCCTTTCCTGCAGGTATAGGGAGGGCACCTCTCTCATGAGGATTTATGACCTGTTTCAGGGAAGAAAGGTGGGGGGAAGGTCAGAGTGACCTTTCTGCTTCTGCTGTTTGCTTAAACTCCTTCAGCTTAAAGTATTCAGTGTGTCAAGGTACCATATTTTAGGATAGTGTGTTCTGAGCTCCATCATCAGTTGTATCTGTACCCTTATATCAGAAATGCAATAGTTTTCCCCAAACTTTCCCAGTAGACTCCACTTATACCAGTGGCTAAAGCTGGGTTGCAGCGACTCCCATACTGCCCCAAAAGCTGGGAAATTAGAGAATAAATTTTTATATTTGGCTTGAAACAATGGATATCCATCTCCTAAACTTGGCAAATGACTGTCCTTAACCTTCACAAAAAAGATTCTGTTAGTGAAGAAGGGGAAATAATATCTGTTATATTATCCTGTAATATGACTTAGTTCTGACTCTGTGCCTACATCTATGTTATTTTTCTAGAATACAATGCCTTTCCTTATCTTTATCGCTCTTCAAAGATGGGCCAAAGTACCGACTCCTCTGTGAGGTCTTCCTAGGTAGCCCATTCCTAATGGACTTGTCCTCTTTCTGACCCATGTCACATCAAGTTGCCATTAATTACATTCTGTCTTCAATTGCTTGCTAATTGTTGTATGTATAAAATTTCTCTCCTTGGTGAAAATGTAAATATTGTTCAGGGAGCTAGAGACTGTAAATTATTGTTTTATATTCCTGTTAATGCCCAGAAAAGTACTTGGCACATACAATATATGTCAATTAATCAAAAATTGTTGATTGTTGTTCCATTGCAGTTTTGCTTCATGAATGTTTAGATTCTTAGGATTGATTAACCCATCCTTCTTTCACTTCCTTTACACAATGACAAAGTTCATTGAAAAAAAGGAGTTTTAATAAGCATGGTGAATATTGATTGTCTATTTCATGTTCTTAAGCACAGGAAATCTTTCTTCCAAACAGTTTTGAATGGTTCTCTCTCCCCCTAGCTGATTCCTGGAAGGAACTTGAATTCAAGTCATGGACAGTCATCTCTTGGCCTCGATTATTAATACAAGAATGGGCATCTGACCCAAACCAGACCAGCAAGTTTCAATTAGGATATTTATGACCAAAATATTAGGACAGAGAAGCATTCTCTTCCTTTGGAATAGAAGCTGGTGGGACATAGGCCTAAAACTGTTTCCTCCATGGAAGAATTTATGCCTCTAGGACCTAGGGTTTTTTTCTTTTTTTTTCCCCCAATCTTTCTGAATTACCATTCTTAGCTGACAAAAATAAAGCCAAACCACAGGAATTCAGAGACAAGGGAGGGAAAGAAAAATAATTGAGTCCCCACAATACCATTTGAATTCCACGATCTAGTCATCCCTGAAGTCTGAAGATTTCAATTAAGCAATAAATTTCCTTGTGACAACTAATTCCCGTTTGACGATAAATCCCCTTTTTGACTTAAACCACTTTTAGTTGGATTTCTATCACTTGCAACTGACCATGATATTTAGATTGATGCCTTGCCCTCTTCACTGTGAAGTCTCTCATTGGTACTGACAACTCAACACAGCCTGACAGGATGGAAGTATCCTTGTTTTCATAGTCAAAAATTTACTCTAGTTTGCGCTCTGCCTCTTTCTAGCTATGTGGCCTTACACCAATGTGTTGGGTTGTGTGTTGCCAAATTGGCACTATGACGCTCATTTCAGATGGGTATTACATTTTCCAGAACTCCTATCCCTGCATGGTTCTGAGCTAGAGTTGAACAAGAAAGGAATTTTGCATGAGATTTGGAAGATGAAAGTGAAGAAAGAGGACGTCACTCTTGGAAGGCCATGGTGGTCAGATATGGTGAGGGACAGATACAAAGGTCCCCAGTGGGCCCCAGCTCGTCAGAGCTCTCCTTCTGCATGTGCAACTTGTCTTTCTGACTACTGATCCTACCCACCCACCATGGCCCCAAACCCACCATTATATTCTTGACTGTGAGATTGCAGATGAGAACAGCTTCTCAAATGTTCCTGCAAGTTCTCACTTATCTTCCTGGGCCAGCATTTAATTTGCATTTGATTACTAACTGTATCTCTGACTTCTACTTCCCTCTTCCAGACCTGCACTTAAATAACTCCCCCCACATTCATAAAAAAATGTAATTTCTATACTTATTCCCAAAGTCCTCGTAATGGTTCTGTTTTCTTTATGGACCCTGTCTAATAAGGCCAGTTATTTACTCTCTTAAGCCTTGGTTGCTTTGCCTGTAACAAGTGGGTTGTCCTGCCTGACTGTCGCTTCTGTAGGGAGACTCTCATGATAATGAGCCTGGGGTGGAATCTGTAAATGTATAGCATTTCTGCAGCCTGATTGTTGGTCCTTGGAAACAAGGGCCTTGGCTCAAGCATACAGGACTTTACTACCTTTCTTTCTTGTATAAACAAACCCTCAAAAGACAAAAAAGAAAGAAAGCAGTTTCCAACCTCAAAACTTAGAATGTTAAAAAAAAAAATGCCTTAGAAGTTAAAAAAAAAAAAAGGCAATTGCAGTTGAAATTCCAACTTAAGAATGTGCCTATTTCTTGACCCTTTAATTTTTTTTCTCCTTTTCATTCTAGAAAGAATATTGAGGTTTCCTTATTGATCACTGACTAATATTAAAATATTCCTTTTCCCCTATTATTCTCATCTAGATCCCACAACTCCACGTCTTCCCATTTCAAACCTTTTTGTTTCCACACCTATTCGCTTCATGGAAGATACAAAAGGAATGAATTATCAAAAACTTCAATCAGATAAATAGCTATTTTAAATGTTTTTAGAGGCTCATTCTTGTCCATTTTATCTATACAAAATTCTCCTATATAGTTCATTGAAGATTACACATTTTATATATACATATATATGTTTTTTAAGCTATTGTCCTTTTAAATTTCATATATATATTTAAATATATATAAAAGCTACAATCCAGTTTTATTTCTTAAGCAGAACTCGTTCACTGGTTGAGAAATCTTAAACTGATTTATGATTATGGAGAAAGATATATTTTCACTTGAGCTTTTGCTCCAGATTGAGACCTGATGTTCTGGTGTAAGCCCCTCTTTTTGCTTGTAATAAAGTGTAAAATGGGTGTTCTACAGTGAATGCTCCCTTCCTACACAGTGATTTCCATCAATGTATAATTAAAAGTGGATTTCCTTTTCCTTTTTGGTTGATGGGAGGGAGGGGCAGGTAAACCTGGTTAAAGAAGGGAGAACAAAGAGAACTTTGATGAGTTCCCCTGCAAACAGTCTATCAGTTACAATTCCTAGTGTTCGAATGGCTGCACCATTCTAAAGAAGTTCCGGAATAAAAAAACTCAAGCAGGGGGTCCAAGGAAAATTCAACCCGCATGCCAACTAAGGGAAAGAAAGAAAAAGGCAGGGAGAAAAACCCTATTTTTTGTTGTAAAAAGAACTAATGAAGCTGCTGTTAGAACTGTCCACAGTGACACAACAAGGCTGTACACCCACACACATTGTTCAAGTGCCAGTCATCCCCCGTAATGGGAAAAGGAAATGCTGTGGTTTCAAGGAAGTGGTGGCACACATTGCTTTTGGAGTTTAACTTGGGAAATCTCAGTGAAGTCACACTTTGGCTTGTGTTAGCTCCCAGAAGTTAGTGCAAAAACGTGTAAGGTTGTCTACTTCGGTCTTAAAGAAGAGATGGACTGGTGGGGAGTAAAATCCCATTGTCATTATAAATTGCTAATTAAATAATTATCAATTAGTTGGCAGACAGAACTAATTCCAGTGTATTCCTTAGAGAGCTGTTAATAAAGAAAAACAGTAATTTTGGCTTTTTTCCCTATACAATATTCTTGCCTAGAGGTGCTAAATACAGATAACATGTGATATATCCTATGTTGGCTGTTTCACAT
The DNA here is from genome assembly GCF_003676395.1 of Aethalodelphis obliquidens. NCBI lineage: Eukaryota > Metazoa > Chordata > Mammalia > Artiodactyla > Delphinidae > Aethalodelphis > Aethalodelphis obliquidens. The sequence goes on along the minus strand of NW_020838025.1, from coordinate 6,721,898 downwards.
AGACTATTATACATTATTGCTCAAAGATAAACACCAATTATAGCAAGAAAACATGAATTTCCATTATCCTAGTTACATGGTGTTAATCTTACCGTATTAACTCATTGACTGGGTCATTTTTCAAGGAACAGGCAATATACTATTTATTTGCCAGCAAAGAAAAAAAAAAATCCCAACACTGAATTTTCTAAGCTATCATAAAGTATTGAAACAAAGTGTCAACTGATATTAATTTGGAAATCAGAGATTGTCTCTGCATTTTTAATTGCAAAAGTGTTTTATTTAAAACTTCTAGGCATATTCATTCCCTAATTACAAAGATAATTTAAAAATAGTCATTTGAAAATATAACTAGGGGGGCTTCCCTGGTGGTGCAGTGGTTGAGAGTCTGCCTGCCGATGCAGGGGACACAGGTTTGTGCCCCGGTCTGGGAAGATCCCACATGCCGCGGAGCGGCTGGGCCCGTGAGCCATGGCCGCCGAGCCTGCGCGTCCGGAGCCTGTGCTCTGCAACGGGAGAGGCCACACCAGTGAGAGACCTGCGTACCGCAAAAAAAAAAAAAAAAAAAAAAAAAATATATATATATATATATATATAAACTAGGAGAAAAAAGAAACATTCAGAAGTAAAGAAATAAATATTAAATATATAAAATATATACACATACATATATATAATGCAAAATGTAAATATATATTTATATAAGTTAAAATATCTATCTATCTATCTATTTACCTATATTCTTTGTTGTGAATTTAGGACTTAAGGATAAGTGCTAGTACCATCCTCAGATTTTACAAGTGAAAAGTCATTGTTTGGTTTTCAGGAGACAAGGTATTTCTGAGACTCAGATCAGGGCCCTGAGCAGAAATAAAACCCAAAGGATATAACATCTAGAAAGATGGCAATCGAATTCCGAAGAGATTCAGTTACATTTAAATATAAATAAGCTCGTAGCCGTCCATTACATACGTAGAGGTAGATCATTTCTCTCTTTGTAGAGAGATGTGAAGCTCTGAACCTCTCCAGCTATCTCCTCTGTAAACTTTGAATTTGAGAAGGGTTGTAAATTTCTAAAAACTTTAGAAAATTCAATAGCATGTTATGGACAACAACTAATAAGTAAAATAAATTTATTTTAGTAGCTATTGGGGAAAACATTTTTCTTCCTACCATGATATTTTGCACTGCAAATCTGCATAAAGTTCCATTTTCTTAAGAAAATAGTAGTATTTTAAGGTTTGATTTTAAAACCACTTATGTACAGGTGACAGTGGTCTTGATTATACAAGCCCAGCCTTCCTTATTATTTCAGTTAATTATCTCATAACAGATGAAAATAAGGTGTGTCTTGTCACAGCCTGATGCCCCTTCTACACAATAGTTTCCTTTGGGGGACTTGGAATCAATTGAATTCTCAAAATCTTAAAAGATCTTCATTATGGCAAGGCCCTTAATTTGATTTACCTTAAGAAATAGTTAACGGTTAAAGGTCCGTACTATGTTGTATTATTGAATTCTTGTTCACGGTTCAGAACTGATCCCCTTCAGCTTTTCAGCAGGGAGCAGTTTTCCAGGGAAGCTCAACAAGACTCCAAATCAATAAGGTTAATAGATGTGAGGTCACTCAGTCAGAGGTGATAGGGCTGGCAGTTCTGATGCCAATGAAGACAAGTTCTGATGTCACTTTTATGCTGGCAACACTGTCATCCTAATTACCTGGAGCATACCGTTGTTATGTGTTAACAGGACTGTGAATGGCCCAGTAATCTGAATTACCTTAAGGGAACTAGTTCAAAAAAATTTTTCTACTCTTCTTTAAATTACCGGTCTCCATGATTTCTGAGATATCACCTGCTCTCTTGGTGTAGAAAATAGCAGTGTTCAGTTCTTCCTTGGTATTTTAGTACTCTCAACAACAGATTATAGCTCCGTAAAATGTTAGCCCCCCAAATTAGAGGGTATTTTGTCTAAAAAATGTTCATTTTCTAAAAGAATCCTTATCTAAAGAGGGGGTTTGTAAATAGAAAAATCTGAAAGAGACAACTCGATCTAGAAAGCCTTATGTTTATCTAGTAGTCTATATCAAGCAGCATGAAATATAAACTAGTTAAGCAAAGAATGACTAGTCAAGTTTTGTTCTACTGTACTTTTATAGGTCTTCTCTTTAGAAAGCCTGTAGAAAGGCAGCAATTCCTTCCAGAGCCTATCAAAATGTACCTTTTATAGACATCCCACTGGGACTCAAGCAACTGACTCCAGAGAAAATAGATTCATCTCTTCCAAATGCTTCAATAAATATGTTGATAAGTACATAAATGTAATAAAGTATTACTAAGCAGCAACTTAGAAAATTTGCCCATCTGTCCTTGAGGAAAAAGCTTGGCTGTTCACATTATTTCAAATAACAATGCCGATTTTACTGTACAAAATAAGGAATCATCCTCGTCATCATATCATTCACAGAAGGATCTATCTATTTCCTCTTTTACAAACTTTATTTATTTACTTTTTAAGAAAAACAAGCCAAATCCAATGAACAATCTAAAGTCTTTAATACCCCAAGAATTTCCTTGACAAACACTGTGGTGTTCACATATCCATCGTGGATGTATCCAACTTTACACTTCATCTTCGGCTGATTTGCCATATTCTTAAAATAAAGATTTATATTGCTAAACCTGGAAACAAGTAGATAATAATTTATAATAATAATTTATTTATAATAATTATTCTGTTCAGACAAATTCTGCCAGTAGAGACAGAATGGACAGTTAAGCCGCAGATTGAATTACGTATTCTTTTTTATTGTCTTGCATACTCATTAAACCTGTTAAATAGTAAAACATATTAGGTTAACGTGAAAATGCTTCACGACTGAAGGAAACTAATTTTTTTTTTAATTGCACTGGAGATTCTCTGTTGAGTTGTAATCAGTTAGTATTGATCATTAGCCCTTTGTTTTATGATTAGGATGTTAACAGTGATCATGGTGATGATGATGATGTAATGTGCACAGAGAATGACGGAAATGTGTCCTGTTCATCTGAAGAGGGTCTGTTTTTATGCCAAATGTATATCGGTTTACATGGTGGCCTTGCAGCAACCAAGAAAAGGGCAGTAGCAAACATTCTAGGCATTCAACTAGGCTAAAGGAGGAATTTTCATAATCTTAAATTATCTTTTCCATTCTCATGTTTGAAATGCTAGCCAAAACTGTCTTGAAATTATTTGTTGAGGATAAATATCATTATTTTTTTTCCAGTATGTATTATACTTATCTTCTAGGAGTAAGGCAGTTCTTTTGCCAGTTGCACATTTTAAAAAAATGATGTCTAATTTGAATAAATTAACATATTTTGTCATCAAAAATTAATTCTAAAAAAGGAATGATAACCAGGAAAGCAATTTAATTGTGTATTTTATAGGAAAAGAAGGGGAAAAAACTTTGTCATTCACAGGGCTGCTCAGTATAATTTGATGTACTTTGATATAAATTTGGGGGTTGCTTTCATTTCAAAACATATTTTTTCACTTAATAAGAGAGACAAAAGAAACTTTCAACCAGCATCTCCAGTTTGTTATCTCAGAATGTTTTGGCTTCTCACATGTGAGAACATGATTGTTTTTATTTCCAGGAGGAGATAATAACACTGAAGCAATAAAAAAGAGTCAAGGCGGCATGCACAGCACAGGAAGTTCACAGCCAGAGACTTAATTTCTCACACAATGTGCTGTGCAATGGGCCCATTAACGTAGATGAATAGGCTCTTTAAAGGTTTTTTTTCTTCTTCTTCTTCTTCCAGATATGCAGCTGCCGCTGAATGGCGGTATGTTAATAAGGTACTCACTTGCCTATTCTTCAGGTACTCTGGCATTCTCTACCTAGGTAATCTCTATATAGGAAAAGCTATTAGGGGGCTGTATCTGCTACCACACCTTCAATTATATTAACACCTGCACTGATAATCCACGTAAGGTAAACTAGTAGGGGGCCTATGGCCTTAGTCTACCCCTTTTCTCCCTACAAAGTTACATCTGAAGGGGAAGAAAAGGAAGAAGTGGAAGGAAAAAAAAAAAAGGAAAGTCACTTTTATTACACATCAGTGGGAACCTTCTGAAAAAGCTTTCATGCCTAGGAAATTGTTATTTCTTCAAACAGCTGACAGCCTGCGGAGGAAACTCTTAATGGAAACCCAGCTCCTGCATTGTTATGCATGGCCCTCATGTAGATTGGGGGCTGGGGGTGGATTAAGTTAGCTTCCAAAGGGTCTATTGTGTGTAGCATTAATTTGCAGGGCTCTTGATATTTCAGTCTGAAGGTTTGTAACCTCAGTGTTTACTTAGATGAACTATATCCTAGGTTTGTTTATTTCCGTCTGCAGTCTCTTATTTCCTAGTAAATGTTACATTTATATTTGTTAACAGCAAGAATGTTGTTATAAATCTGAAAGAAATAATTGCACATGCTCACATTTATTCATTTTAAAGCCTCGATCCTGGTCTTCCCAGGTCACCCTTCACTGTTATGTCTATAGAAGATTATACAGATAAATTCATTTCTCAAGAACATATATGCGATCCAGTTAAACAGCAGTGTGAAGACCATACAGTTTGGAACAAACGCTTAATTATCCTCCTCCAACGTGATAACTTTCTGTGAAATTAACATAAATGTCCCTTGTTTCTTTTGTATAGCAATATTATAAATACATAGCTCCCCAAATCTGTGCCATTTTCTTCCAGATGAACAAATCTACTATAGAATTGATCATCACTTTCTTTTGTTACTGTTTGAATGATTACTTGTAAAGGGTAGTTTCCAATTTTGCAATTTTGAATATTTTTTAATGTTTCCAAATGGCTATTTGCAAACAACTCTGTGTGATGTTTTAGATATAGGAACCCTGCAAAAGTCTCATCTTCCAAGGTTAAATTGCAAATTTACATTCACAAACTTGTTCAGCACCACCCCTAACCCTACTCCCTCCTCCTTTCCCCCCTAGATTGTATAGGCGGTTGCTAACATGAATTTAAAATTCAATATGAATGGCTAGGGGGAAAAAAAGGCATGCCCATTGGAACTTACTCTTGTCTTAATCTGGATTTAGGGACTCAATTGAATAGAAGTACATTATGCTTGAACAACTGAAGTTTCTACTATTTTTAAACCTTTTTTATAGAAAACTACACCAAGAGCATGTTGAATATTTTATTGCACATTTTCTGCTTTTGGTTAGTATTTTCAATGTCTCACAGAGAATTTAAAGTGTCACTATTCATGGAATTATCCATGTTAGCATTTATATTTAACAGGTCTTGTGATATAAGGGTGAGATCATTTATTTTCTTAAATATCAGAGACCAGGATTTTTGTTTTGGTTCCAAGTACCTTGGGTTGGTCTCTGAACTTCTTTGGGGTCTTACTTTTTCACCTGTAAAAATTAGAGCGATAGTCTGATATCTAAGGCAATAAAGTTCTGTGATTCTCACCAAAATATACTACTTCTTAGGAACTCCCAATAAAGCTGATATACCTAGACGTCCCCTACTCTCAATAATTAGATTTGCCAAACTTTACGTATTTCCCAGGAATGTATATTTAATACTGTTGCTTACAGATATCACTATTTTTTCACCTTTTTTTTCTTTAATTTCAAGGGAAAACTTGATTAGGAAACTAACTGTTGTTAGGAAAACTCTGACAGACCTAGTTGAAAACATACTGGCTCATAGTCGTGAAACTTTGAAGTAAACTTTTAAGCTCTGATTACACTTAGCCTGGTAAGTAATCGTGAAAGATGGATCTTATTACCATTGGTTTGTTTGTTGTTTCATCATGCAGTTCTGTAGGCTGTTCCTATGTATCCTGAAAGACAATCCATCCAAAAATAGAATTTAGTTGATTCAGCAAATATTTCTTGAACACCTCTCATATGCCACACATTGTGCTACATATTAAGGATACAGTTATACATAGGAAAGAAACGGCCTCTGCCTTGGGTTGATTATTTTGGGGGCAGTACCTATCATATTATAGACACACAACAATTGTTTACTGAATGAATGAAGGTATATGTCTGCTTGTATGAACGAAAGAACAAAGCTTACCCTTAATGACTCTATGTTTTTCCTAAGGCAGAGAAGATGTATAGGTTCAGTTCAGCTCAGCTCATTTTAACAGTAATTTATTGAACATTTTCTATGTGCCAAACATTAGGTTTAGCCTTGGGAATTTTTATTAGGGAAATTAAATACCAGCAAAAGTTGACATAGCAAGGTGAGAGCCTTATATGGGCTATATCAAATATTTGCCAATAGACATAAATGCCAAGTGCTCTAATGTGTGCTGAAGTGCTGCTTCATGTGTGTTTCATTTAGTCCAGATTTTATCTCGATCTTAAAGTTGTTATAGGAGTTATACACAAAGTTATTACAATCTGGGGGAAACAACAACAAGAAAATATTCGGTCCTCAAAGACCACTCATAAGCTGGACTCAGTGGCTCATACGTAGTGCTAAAAGGAGGAAGAAAAGAGAAATAAATTTTTAGTTACTGTGTAGTGATGGTAAAAGTGATAATGATTATGATGCTATCAGCTCTCTTTTATAGTGGACTTACTAAACACCAAATTTTGTCCTGAATGCTCTATATGCATTACCTGATTAAATTTTTCTGATAGCCCTTGGAGGTGTGGGCATTATTATGCCCATTTGACAGATAAAGAAACTGAGGTTTAGAAGAACAAGGTAACTTGCCCAAGCCACAAAGGTGGCAAATGGTAGAGCTGAAGTTCAAAGTCAAATTTCCCTTACTTCCCAGTATCTCCTCTTAATCACTGCATTACTGTTATCCTATCTTTGTGGTCAAATCCCTCTAGCTATTTCAAGTCTGCTAGTTCTAACTTTGTTCTTTCTGCAATTCCTTAGGAGACTGGTAGTTACAAACATTAATTGCAGCTTAGTACAAGAACAGATTTCAGGACTGCAGTTCATCAAAGAGAATTTTGTTAAGCTCTTGTCCAAAGTCTAGAAATATAACTTTTTTCCATGGCAATAGCTGCAGCAGTTTTATAGACTTCTAATGGAATATCAAATATAAGTATCTGCTTCTTAAAAGTGTATGTATATATATACATATTTAAAACATCTTTGCAAGAATAAGACGAAGGAGGTAATAATGATTAAATGGTGGGTTTATGGAACTTGCAAACTGAACTGTTTTGAGAATAATAACTACATCCCATCGTCATAGCAAAAAGTATGAGAGTTTCTAAATCTGAATGAAGAACATAAAGGAATACATAATTCTTTTATTCTCTCAAAAAGCAAATATAATACCGGGAGGGAAGGACAGAGAAAAGCAGCTGCAAGCAGGCTAGGATTAAGTGTCTGATCCACTACTTTGACAACTGTAAAAACATATTTGATCACTGATGTCATTACTGGATGCAATGGGTTTGCAGACAACACAAATCTCTTCATGCTTCTAGAGTTGCCATTTCTTATTTATTTTACTAATAGGAACTTGCTCTCACAGTTTGTTTACATTTACAACCATGTATTAGTAAATTGGTTTATGTACAAAGAAAACTTGGATGTAGTTTTAGTTAAAAATTTTGTTAGAGATAGTAACTTGAGTTTACAGCTTCTTTTTCTGAAATCACAAATAAAACTACAGTTGGTAAGTGTTATCAAAAGGAAGACATAACGAGTAAATTTCTACTTAATCATTTTAGGTATAAGTGCATACAAATAATGAAGTATATATCTGTGGCGTTTATTTTCCCCTATACATAACAGAATTTCAAAACATTCTTTTGATTTTTTGTCTCAATATGATTTAATTGAAAGAGTGGGTGATTTGGTACCTGATAGTTCTGGGAACAAATACTTGCTGTCACAGTTATTGTGTGGCCCTAAGGCAGTACCTTAATCATTGGGCCTCTGTCTTTCCTTCTATCAGATGGAGATAAAAATGCCTACCTTTCAGGGTTGTAGTAAGAATTCCAGGGAATATGTATGAAGCATTGGACACAGTACTTATACTAAGTGTTGGATAAATGGTGGTTACATTTTAGTGAGACTAGAAGCCTGGGAAATTAAGGCATCAGGGAAAAGTGAAACAAGGATATTAGTAATAGAAAAGGCAATGCAGTAGATAAAAAGATGATGAAAAATGGCCAATACTGATGGAGGGAATTAAGATATTCAAAGCCAAAATAGGAAAAGGTAAGGACACTCAAGAGCAAAGTTTGTCCATATTCTGACTATTCTGACTTTTGGAATTGTTTTCATAAAAAAGCACAATGTCTGAGAAGAGAAAGAAAGGAAAAAGAACAACAATATAAAACTATGGGGAAATTAAACAAAATCAAGAAAATTAGATTAAATATGGAACTTTTGTCAAAGAGCAGTTGAACAATGCAAAGAGAACAATATGATAAAACAAAAACCCTGGGAAGTCTAGAAAAGAAAACAAAAGAAAAACAAAGAAACATGAGAAAGACAGAAAAAAGCAAACACAGAGAAGAAAGGGTTGAAGTGTATATATGCTCAAGCCAGTAGAACACACACAACTCTGCTTTTAATTTTGACAGCAAAAAGATATCTTAATTGAGCAGATTTACGAGAAGAAAAGCACATACATGATGTTAGAAAGCAATGATTTTTTAAAACTTCTCAAGTTAAAACAGAATGCTGTTTAAGCATGATATATGTCTGTGTTTTAAAATGCATATGGAATTCTGGGTTTGGGACAGGGAAACATCACTTGATTTTATTATAAATTTACCCATCTGGATGCTAGAAGTGAGAAATTTGATTGTTTACTCATTCACCCAATCAGAGAAAATAATTTTTTCAAATTGCAGTTATATCAACAGATACAGAAGCGATCTTATTTAGTTAAAAACCTCCATAAGTGTCATTTAGCTGAATGAGCAACAAAAATATTTCCAGCCACACATCAAGCCATCTAAAAATTCTTTGGGGAATCTCTTCCTCACTTCTATGGCAAAATAACACGTGTTATCCCTACTACAAATCTAAAGGCAAATAGACTTGTTTCTCTTCACTTATCCTTGCAAGAAAGTATCTGCTCACTAGTCTTTTGCTGTTGTTATTTTTTTTTCTGAATGCTTCAATTCAAAAACCTCATCCTACCACATTTTTTAGTTGTTAAATCTCCCTGTCCTTGTGGCTATGTCTCTATGCACCAGAGAAACGACCTCATTAACAAAGTAGTTCTGTGCGTCCTTAACACTGAGGCCCTAGACTTCAGCTGGAGGCAGCTCTCTGCTCAGCCGGCAGTGCCGAGTGACACAGGCAGGCGACATCATCTGAGTACTAACTTCTACTACATCCAGACAGACTGCGAGAACCATTTCCAAATCGTGGCAAGACGTAAGAGCAGCAAAGGTAATCCTTCTGTTTCTATATCCAATTTTTGCAAAAATCAAATATTTCCATCTGGAAGGAACAGTTGGGGGTGGGGGCAGGCTCAGGGTCAAAATTGATAAGCCAGGAAATAAATGTATCCATCAGGTAGGAAATAAAAGGCAAACACAGAAAGAGAAGAGCTTCTGATATTTTTGAAAAAATGAAAGTCTCACGCAAGATGAATGAAATGTTTTTAGGATCGATATAAAAAGGGGATGTGCTGGCGAAGGCTTTGTTACATGGGAATTAAACTGCAGGCTAGTATCTGGTAATAAGAGGAGGAGTTTTTATCTTACTGGAATCTCCAAGTTGGAAAGGACTTCAGACATCATCCAAGTCTATCATGAATGATCACATCTCATACTTTTCTTTTTTTAAAGGGTTAGCTGCAAAGTTTTGGACAAGACCTCTACACGCAACTGGAAGCACAGTGTACCCAGGTGGTGGGTCTCGTCTGTGGCAATATATTTTTCTGTCTGTCCAATTGAATATGGCTGTAAAGGGAATAAAACCCCATGTAATCTCCAGCAGTGACAATTTAATCAGTTGTGTAAGGGGAAGAAGCAGAGTCCTCTCATTTTCATATTTGCATATTTGATTTTCGCTTTGGGGAATAGAGGTTATGTGTTTCTATTACTTCCCGTTCAATTTTAATATTTAACCCATTTAGGAGCAAATTTTTTCTCATGGTAGGAAATATTGAGTCAAACTGGTCAAGAAATAAGATTTCATTTCTGAAATAAAGCTCTGGATGCAGCATGCTTTGTGTAACATTTTTTCCTACAAAGAATCTGTGTGCCAAACATGGCTTGCATGCTTCCAGCTTCTGCACGTGATGCATCCCCTATTAACATTCAGAGATCCACCCAGAAAAGGAAGGCAACTGTTTGGAGAACAATGCAAAATGATGAGGGCTATACCATAATATGTCCCCTTTTTTGTTCACATTTTCTTAAAATGTTAAGTCTTAATAACTGCCACTATTTCTGAGAAAATAGGGTTTCTAAAATACCTTATATATACAGGAATCACTTTTTATGAGGCTATAGAGGGGCAATAAATACAGCTAAATTAGTAAAACTCCATTGTTTTTACAATTGATAGAATGATGTTATTGTCCATAATGTGGTAACAGATTAGGGAATAGATTTTAAGATAAATAAGATGCAAGTAATTTGAAGTCATCATCAATTTCCCTTGTGTGACTCCCATGAGTATATTAAAAATCCACTCAGAATGGTGTTGAATTTGAATTACTGTAACATAGCAGTTTTTTGTTTGTTTTTTCAATGCATGTAAACCTCCACTTGTGAAAGCCCCAGAAGCATGTTGGGTAACTTAAAAAAAATAGAAAAGGCTAGTATTCTACTTGCTTAACGATTTAGAATTTCTTTATAAAAAGTGAACTCTGATTTCACTGGAGAGGAAAGAAATATTGATTTGAGTCTATGTAATTTTGCAAAAAGAGAAAAAGATTAAACAAAATTTAAAAATATTGTGTGCATTAAATTTAATCTATGTATGTATTCACACACACATGTACATGTTGGTGTGTGTGTGTGTGTGTGTGTGTGTGTGTATAAAATGTGGCCTAAATATTGCTAATCAAATTCTATAAGAAATTACTAAAATTGGAATTCTGAAAAGATGTCATTTCATTTTATTCAAAAGCAGAACAGATTGTCTTTTTAATTTATGTCCATGAAGAGTGCACCAGTAGCGATATACAGGCATGTGTAACCATTAGAAGACAGGTATAAGATGCTTTGGGGGTTGGCAGAATTCATATTAAATTCAAGCACATAATATGTCAGGTTTTGAATATATTCTTGTTTATTTAAATCTGCATTCTGATAATCAAAGAGATTATCATTCATATATTTTTATAAATTCATATATTTGTTACCCCTTCAAAGAGGTAACAAATATATGAATATGTGGTCCAATGATTACATATTCAAATTAACCCAGTTTCTTTGAATATGGTCTAATGATTGAAGGATCCCCCAAACACTGTGACTCCTCAGGGAAATATGCTGATGCCTCAGCACATTTTCTCAAGGTCTGGAGAGGACTAGATCTGCCAAGGAGTGCCTTGAAGCACGGAAACTCTGCTCTACCTAAATGCAGGTCCTAGGCTTTAATCACAACGGCTAGGTTCACACTAAAGCAATTAACCATATGATTGCTTTCGCAGGAGCCCAACCTCGTCAGTGGCTTTCCTTCGGGCAAACTGACAAGGCTGGATGTAGTCAATGACTCAAGTGGATTTGATTACCTAAGAGGTACAAATCTCTGAATACACAAATACAGGGTAGGAATATTCACCCTCAATCTATTTTTTAGAAGTTGATATTTCATAATCAACCCTCTAAATTTAAATGATAAAGGTAAAATAACTGCTCCATGAAACAAGAGTTGGCAAGTTTTAGAATGAAGACTGAGACCAAATAATAATGGTCTGTTGTATAGTTTGTTGGTTTTTTGTTTGTTTTATTCTTTTCAGCAGTAAGTGAGAGTGAGCCATGATAGCTCTCAAAATCTAAAATAATAAGATTTACTTTGAGATTTGAAAGAGGTAAAAATGCCTAAGGAGTGTAATCTGTAATTGAGTAGCAACTTTAGATAAGGTTTGAAAGGTGTGTTTGTGCGTGTGTGTGTGCGTACACATAGATACATATATGTGTATATGCCTGTGTCTTTTTTTAGGCTTATTTACCCTTGTGACTTCACTAGTCATTGCTGGACTTGGTGATATATCTAGTGTGAACTTGAAGCTTTCTAGCATCCTCTTCTTGGTATCCTATTGGGAAGTTTCTGCCAGCATAACAGGATTTTTGGTACTATCCACTAGAATGGTTTCTTCAAAAGTGAGGCACTAAAGGATTTTAAACGTTTTCCTAGCGTAAAAGCCAAGTATGAATACAAGATCTGAGCAATGTGTCTTCCGACAGGTTTGTCATTTCTCAGCACTTTTTAAAGATTATCCTAAATATCCCTTAAATGCAATTAAAATACACTAGACAGCAAGTGACATGCCTCCCAAAGATACTAAGGAATTCATGCTTCTCGTAGGTATCAGTCAGAAATCTGGGAGGTTATGTGGTCTGATGAGCTTCACTGGGGCTGTATCCCATTCTGGAATGCCAGTGTACATATTGCTATGAAAAACTTGTTGAAATCATGAGATTGACTCCCAAAAAGATTTCCATGATTTGGAATTCAACAGTTAGTTTATTACCTGCAATAAAAAGAAAGTACACCCAAGGAATTTTAGTCTTGATGATGTTGGGAGCCTCTTAAGTAAAAACACATATCAATAACATGGAAATTTTTTTTTTAAGGTCTTAAGATGATTTGTCTTGAATCAAAGAAGATTTTATCAAAATTGGCCAAAATGTCTTTTCTGAATCTTAGTGTTAAGCACCACATCCAATGCTCTCTTATGTTCAAATACTTTGGTGAATGATAAAACTTTATCCAGTGACTTGGCAAATTGTATCCCAACCAAAGTCCCCGATCGTCCTGTCTTCTCACTTTTAAAGCACAATGTTCTGAGAATCTAGATGATTTGCTGAGTGTCTGGGGCTCAGGAGGTAAAGTACCTAGAGACCTGAGGGGAAAAAAGTGCTGAGGGAACCAAATTCTCTCACCAACACTGAGAGAACAAACCTGATGTATATCAAAACATACTTGCCTTGTATTCCAGAGAGCCCATCCATCTATCTCTTTTTTTCCTTTTTTCAGTTCTTAAAGAAAAATAGACATATAAAAAAAAATCTAAAGAAAATAGTTATGAAAAAACTTTGGGCAATATGGAGTATAATTACAGCCTGTTTGAGGGTTGATGAAAAGACGGATGTGCCTGTACCCTCCTCACGTTGGCCGCTGGTTGCAGTAAAAGAGGTTGTGTCTCCCCACAGCCCACTGCCTGCAGCTCCAGCCCCTCCTTCAGCCTATTCTGGGCTGTGGATTCCCCTGTGCTCTTTGTGCACTTTAAGTTTAATTTTGCATTTAAGAACTCAATTGACTCATCCGTTAAGCATTAAGCAGCTCCCTTTTGAACCACAGAGGGAGCCCTGGGAAAACCCACAGCTGCTGGAACACGGAAAATGGGTTTAAAAAAACAAAACCATTTTGAAACTTTAAAGCATTTTAGCAGCCGTGGATTTCCCAGTCCTTACCCCCCAAATGGTTCATCTGTTTAACTTTCATTTGGTATTGGAACACACAAACCAGAGCATTAAATAGCCCTCAAATGACTTTTTGTTTAACACAAAATGAAAGTAAGAGCTAAGCAAGTCACGTGGGAGGAACGTTCAGCTATGGCCTGGAATACCTGCAAGTATATTCTCCCTCCAGTTATAGAAACAATTCTGAATGCAGTCATGCCTCCTGGAACCACAACCTTTCCTCCACTCACTTAGATGTGAGTCTTAAGACATAACCTCCACCACCAAAAAAAGAAAAAGGGGGAGAAAACAAGTCCCAAACAAGTCCAAATCCCAGCTTATAAAATGACAATAAAATGGATGGAAAAGTTAATAGGCTGGGGATATGAATGAAACGCTCAATCAAGATTCTAAGTTTCATAATGATTTGTCATTAACTAAAAATTCATGTTTAATTACAGTTGGATAGGCTGTAGATAAACATAAATTATCATTTTTGTTCCAGGTTCCCAAATATTCCCCTAGCTAAACTTGGGACCCTGTGGTAGATACCCAATAGACATATAAAAAAAAAATCTAAAGAAAGTAGTTATGAAAATACTTTGGGCAATATGGAGTATAATTTCACATATAAGTGAAATCATACGATGTTTGTCTTTCTCTGTCTGACTTCTTTCACTTAGCATAATACTCTCTAGGTCCATCGAAATTTTGCAAATGGCCAGATTCATCCTTTTTTAGAGCTGAGTAGTATTTCATTGTATATGTATGTGCATATATATATATATATATATATGTATATATTACCATATCTTCTGTATCCATTCATCTGTTGATGGACACTTAGGTTGCTTCCATATCTTGGCAATTGTAAATAATGCTGCTGTGAACATTGGGGTGCATGTATCTTTCCAAATTATCGTTTTTGTTTTTGTTTTTGGATGTATACCCAGGAGTGAAATAGCTGGGTCATATGGTAGTTCTATTTTTAGTGTTTTGAGAAGCTTCCATACTGTTTTTCACAGTGGCTGCACCAATTTACATTCCCACCAATAGCGTAGGAGGGTTCCCTTTTCTCCACACCCTCACCAACACTTGTTATTTGTATTCTTTTTCATGATAGCCATTCTGACCAGTGTGAGGTGATATCTCATTGTGGTTTTGATTTGCATTTCCCTGATGATTAGTGATGCTGAGCCTCTTTTCATATGTCTGTTGACTATTTCTATGTCATCTTTGGAGAGATGTCTGCTCAGGTCATCTGCCCATTTTTTAGTCAGTTTGCTTGTTTTTTTGGCAACAGTTGAATTAGTTTGGAAGTGTTCCTTCCTATTCAATTTTTTGGGAATATTTTGACAAGGATAGGTATTAACTCTTATTTTGTTAGCATTCACCTGTGAAGCCATCTGGTCCTGCACTTTTGTTTATTGGGAGGTTTTGATTATCAATTACTAGTACTCTGTCTGTTCTGATTTCCTATTTCTTCCTGATTCAGTCTCTGTAGATTGTCTGTTTCTGGGAACTTATACTCTTCTTCTAGTTGTCTAATTTGTTGGCCTATAATTATTTGTTGTAATCTCTTATGATCTTTGCATTTCTGTGGTGCCAATTATAATTTCTCTTTCAATTCTGATTTTATTTATTTGGATCCTCTCTTTTTTTTTTTCCTTGATGAGTCTGGCTAAAGGTTTATCAATTTTGTTTATCTTTTCAAAGAACTAGCTCTTAGTTTCGTTGATCTTTTTTATTTTTTTAGTATCTATTTTATTTATTTCTACTCCGATCTTTTTTGTAACCTTCCTTCTACTAACTTTGGGTTTTGTTTGTTTTTCTTTTTATAATACCATCAAGGGTAAGGTTCAAATGTTCATTTGAGATTTTAATTTGTTTCCTGAGGTAGGCCTGTACCAATATAAACTTCCCTATTAGAAATTCCTTTGCTACATGCCACAGATTTTGAAATATTGGGTCCATATCTACTTGTCTCCAGGTATTTTTTATTTCCTCTGATTTCTTCAGTGACCCATTGGTTGTTTAGACTCCCATCTGTTTTTCCAGTTTTTTTTTCTTACAGTAGATTTCTAGTCTAATACTATTGTGGTCAAAAAAGATGCTTTATATGATTTCAATCTTACATGTGGTCTGTCCTGGAGAATGTTTTATGTGCACTTGGAAAGAACATTTACTCTCCTGCTTTTGCATGGAATGTCCTTTATATATCCATTAAGTTCTAGTGGTCTAATGTGTCATTTAAGGCCAATGTTTTCTTATAGATTTTCTGTCTGGATAATCTGTCCATCAATGTTGTTAAAGTCCCCTACTATTATTGTATTACTGTTAATTTCTTCTTTTATGCTAGTTAATACTTACTTATTTAGTTGTTCCTATGTTGGGTGCATATATATTTACAAGTGTTATATCTTCTTCTTGTATTGATTCTTTTATTATTATGTAATGTGAATATTTGTCCCTTGTTAGAGTCTTTGTTTTAAAGTCTATTTTGTTTGATATAAGTATTGCTACCCCAACTATATTTTGTTTCCATTTGTATGGAATATCTTTTTCCATTCCTTCACTTTCAGTCTGTGAAAGTCTTTAAGTCTGAATTGAGTCTTGTAGACAGCATATATATGGGTTTTGTTCTTTTTTACCCATTCAGCCACCTCATGTCTTTTGATTGGAGCATTTCATCTATTTACTTCTAAAGTTATTATTGATAGGTATATACTCATTGGCATTTTGTTGTTTCCTAGTTATTTTTTTTGTTCCTTTCTTATTCTCTTGCTCTCTAACCTTGTGATTTGATGACTTTCTTTAGTGTTATGCTTGCAGTCCTTTCTCTTTATTTTTTATGCATCTATTGTCAGTTTTTAGCTCATGGATACCATGAGGCTCTTATGTGATAACCCATGTATATAGCAGTCTATTTTAAGTTGAAGGTCACTTAAGCTTGAATACATTCTAAAAGCACTACATATGTACACCTCCGCCCTCCTGCTATGTTTTTGACGTCATATTTACTATGACGTCATATTGACGTCATAATACTATTTGACGTCTTATTTTGTGCATCCCTTGACTAATTATTGTAGTTATATATGATTTTACTAGTTTTGTTTTTAACTTTCATACTAGATACATAGGTGGTTGATCCACTACTTTTACCATATATTTGCCTTTATTGGTGAGATTTTTTTCTTTCATAATTTTCATATTTCTAGCTATGATTTTTTAATTTTCTGTTTAAAGAAGTCTCTTTAACATGTTTTGTAAGGTCTGTTTAGTCGTGATGAACTCCTTTAGTTTTTCCTTGTCTAGGAAACTCTTTAGTTCTCCTTAATTCTGAGTGATAAACTTGCTGGATAGAGCATTCTTGGTTGTAAGTTTTTTTTCCTTTTACTACTTTGAATATGTCATGCCACTCCCTTCTGAACTATAAAGTTTCTGCTCAGAAGTCAGCTGATAGTCTTATGAGGGCCCCCCTATTTGTAACTATGGTTTCCTCTCTCTGCTTTTAAAGTTCTCTCTTTATATTTAACTTTTGACCTTGTAATTATGTGTCTTGGTGTGAGTCCCTTTGGGTTCATCTTGTTTGGGACTTTCTGTGCTTCCTGGACTTGAATGTCTATTTCTTTCATCAGGTTGAGGAAGTATTCAGCCATAATCTCTTCAAATAGGTTTTCTTCTCCTTCTTGGACCTCTATAATGTGAATGTTAGTATGCTTGATGTTGTCCCAGAGGTCTCTTAAACTATTCTCTCTTTTTTTTTTGCTATTCCAGTTTGGTGATTTTTAGTAGCCTTTCTTCCACATTACTGGTCTGTTCTTCTGTATCATTTAATCTGCTGGTGGTTCCCTCTAGTATATTTTTCATTTCAGTTATTGTATTCCTTAGCTCTGATTGGTTCTTTTTTATATTTTCTGTCTTTTTGTTGAAGTTCTCATTGTGTTCCTCCTTTCCTCTCCTGAGTTCAGAGAGTTTTTATAATGACTAATATTTTGAACTGTTTATCAGGAAGATTGCTTATCTCCATTTCATTTAGTTATTTTTCTAAGGTTATGCCTTACTCTTTCACTTGGAACATATTCATTTGTCTCTTCATTTTGCCTAACTCTATGAGTTTGTTTCAGGTATTAGTTATATCAGCTACATTTCCTGGATTTAAAAGTGTGGCTTTGTGTAGAAGGTGACCTGGGGCAGCACAGTAGTGCCATTCCCCCAACTGCTAGAGTCACTCCAGGAGTGTCCTTTGTATGAGCTGTGTATCTATCTGGGCTGCAAAAGCTGTGGACACACTAATGTGTGGGGTTGAGCCCTGTTACAATTGGCTATATGGCCTGGTCACAACTGCTTGTAGGTACTCTGATATGTAGGCTCAGACCCTGGGAAGGAGCCACTTTGGGGGGATGCCAGTACCAGACAAGTGCCTCACCAAGACTGGTGGGGAGGGGGTTGTTTTGTAGGGGGCTACACTGTTGGGTGAGAGCACCTGCCAGAACTGGCAGGATTGGGGGCTACTTTGGAGGGACTCCAGTCCCAGCTGAGGGTACCCACAGGGTCTGGCCGGGGGTGGGGTTGTTTTGGAGAAGCTCCAGTGCTGGCCAAGGGCACCCACCAGGACTGGTGAGGCAGAGGGGACACTTTGGAGGAGTGTCACTGGGTTGGGCCCACAGGTGACCCTAGGGGGAGCAAGCAGTTCTAGTCAGTCAGATGGGGAGAGTCAGAAATGGTGCCTGCTACACCAGGTCAGCCAGGTAGGTGAGCCCTCCCCACCAAAAAAATCAATAAATAAATAAAATGCCTGCCAGCTCCTTTGTAGCCAGAGAAAGTTCCAACAGATCCCTTCCCCTTAGCATCTGCCCTAAAATTAGTCAGTGAATCTCCTTCAGGTGCTTTTCAGACTGCTGCCTCTGTGCTGGGACTCAGGGTGAGTTTTTGCATGAGACTTTGAAAAGCAGAGTCTCGGTTTCCTATAGACGTCTGGCTCTCCTAGACATAAGCCTCCTTAGTTTTCCAAGTCAAATGTTATAGGGGCATATCTTCCCAGTGCAAGCTCCCCAGGCTGGGGAGCCTGACATGGAGTTTGGAATAGGAGAGTCTAGGATTTCTCAGATTGGGGAGAGGACCATAGAAAGGAGAGGAAGGACATGGGAGGGGGAGATCTGCAGGGATTGTATGAAATTAATAATTTTTGTCCCCTCATGTAGGATTTTGATGCCTAGGTGAGAGTATTTCAAGAAGGAAGGTGGATCCTTTTCAGTTGACTGCTGCGGAGAGGAGCATTGAAAAATGGCTTTTGGATTTGGTGAAAGCTTTAGTGAGGGTTACTGGGGTAGTGTGATGCTGATAGAAACAGACTAGAGTGGGTTAAGGAGGGAGAGGAAGGTGAGAATGTAGCGATGAGAATGGCCACCCACTATAGAATTCCGGCTGTGTAGAAGAGAAGAGAGTTAAGCAGAAGCCATGGGTACTGTGGAGATGGGACAAGGCTGGTTGTTATTTTGAAATGGAGAAAAGAAAAAGAAAATGCTTAGTGTAGGTTCCCAGATGAAGCAGCAGGGAATAGAATCCAAAGCACAGGCAGAGGCACTGGCCTTAGACTGTTGGATGACACATTCTGGATCAAGCCAGGAGAGAAGGAGAAAAGCCTAGACTTTGATGGTATGCTTGCTGTTTACTTAGAAACTTAAGAATCAGTTCATTTGGATTATTTTGTGTTGTTGTTATATTTTTCTCTTATATCTCTTCTTATGTATTTGACAATCTTGATCTATGATTAAAAAGAAAAGGCTGTCATTCTAATATTTTTACATGACATGGAAAGTAATAGTTCAACTAACTGTTTGTTATAATAATAAAGACCAGAAGCAAAAACCAAAGGCCAGGATCCTAGAGTCTTTCATGTTGACCTCTGTTCTATTATGAACTGTAAAATCTGTTTTACATCAGACACTGCAGGAAATAGAATAGGAGAACATGGGAAAGGAATATATCCTGCTAAGATTGCCTAGATCCAGGGGGATTGGTGATGTTACCAAAGAGAAACAAACAGCAGTTGATGAGGGTTTTCAATATGAGTAAAAATGCTTTGATGTCAGATGATTTTCAAAAAGAGGAAGAAAGATGCAGACTTTAGCAAGAAAATATCGAAACAAAACTCAGATTGACTGAAGGAAAGATGCAAGGAAATGAGTAGGGGTAAATCCACAGAGCATAAAAAGTACTCATAAGTCGTTCGTTAGAATTCATGGTGATCATTTCAATCCATGGTAAAATTTTCTTAGTCATATGAAAATTTTAACTAAACATTCTTTTCAAAAAAGAAAGTGTGCTAAATTTAGAGGAATATGCTCGAAATATGATAAATTGTTCAGAGCCCACTTTAGGGTGGATATTCTGTATTTCATTAAATTTTCAAATAAATATTCTTCTTTTGCTTTGTGAAACATCTTTGTATATTATTATGGCTTTTCTAGTTTCTATCCCCTCTTCCACTCCTGTCATTGCTTTCAAAACTGTTATTAAGGTGATGTTACTTACCCTTTCCTGACAAGGTTAAAAGCACTGAGTTAATTGACCACTAGTTTCAATGGATGTGGTATGGTAATAATTGCTGTAATGAGTAAACAACTGTACAACTACAAATACAATGCCAGCAGAGCCTATTTACATGAACCAACATTTAACACACACTAGTGAAAATGATTCCCTCCTGTGATGCTACATTCAACAGAAGGGTTATATCTGGGAGGTCGAAAGACATGGCCAGAGTAATTTACTCCACATAATACATAGTTGTTGTTTCCATAACCCTAACCTTCCTTCTTTAGCTGGAAAGGATGGAGCCAGTGAAAAGGGGCACATATGCACATACTCTTGTTGCCCATCTGGCAAACACCACCAAGCCATTCAAGGTTTATTTCAACCCTTACACATTCTATGGGGTCTTTCTGAACCTCATTCCCCTTGGTAGAACTTATTTCTCTCTTCCTTGCATTTCCAATCTGAGGACAGGAAAAAGAGAATAAATCCAGACCTCTCCTTTTATTATTAATTAATTTAATTATTTATTACATTTATGTATAATTCTTTTTTTTTTTTCGGTACGCGGGCCTCTCACTGTTGTGGCCTCTCCCGTTGTGGAGCACAGGCTCCGGACGCGCAGGCTCAGCGGCCATAGCTCACGGGCCCAGCCGCTCCGCGGCATGTGGGATCTTCCCGGACCAGGGCACGAACCCGTGTCCCCTGCATCGGCAGGCGGACTCTCAACCACTGCGCCACCAGGGAAGCCCTTATCTATAATCCTTAAATATATTTATCTTTTGATTCTTTGGCAGGGTAAGGCTCATTTTTCTGCTTTACATTGTCATAACAATCAATGTTGTATTTGGAGGGAATTCATAACAGTAGTCATCAAAAACTGAAAAGAGTGTGACTGCATATTTAAACTTGTGAATAAGACAGAACAAGCTGACATAAAATAAACCTAACCCTAAAATTTACCTTAACCTCAACTTTACCTTAACCTCAAAAGGGTATACATTTTGTTCTGTTTTTGTTTGTTTGTTTTCTTGAAATTATTCAAAATTTTCTACTAAGTAAAAAAGGGAGAAGAAAAGCAACAATATCTTGAGAAATTATTAAATTAATTTATTATTTATTGAATGGATTCAAATCTTGAAAAAAATTCTGATGCTGAACTGATTTTGAAAAATAATCATCTTTCACATTAGAAAAGTTTAAATTGCAAGTTTAAGCCTGTTCAAAATATTTCTATTGCATTCTTAGTGATTTCCCAAGGAAGCATTTCTAAAGGCTTAGCAAAACATTTACAATTTTATAAAATCTTTTAAATTAATTTATAACTTAGCTATGAGCTTCTTTTTGGGAGACTCAAAACAGTGGGTGACCTTATATCCATAATGTGTGAGCTTAAATGTTTTACTACAGCAGAGTGAATTAGGATGGAATTACTCAACTTTCGATACCAGCATTTCATTTAACTGCAGTCTGCTTGGTGCTTTACTTAAACCAATTTAATTCCTTTTCATACAATTGCAAGGTCACTTTTGTATGTTCTAACTGTTTTGTTTTATTTTCAACTGTAGAATGGCTTCAGGTAGATGGTATGAGAAAATACTGACCAAATTGAATAATTCTCTTGGCATTGTATCCCATTTGATGTTTAAGAAGATCGACGTTTTCTCCTAATCTTGGTTAGTGAGATATAATGTGTTCCCAATCTCACCTCTTCTTAGTCCACTTTTTTTATCTCAGCTGTTACTATGACAACCAACTGTGTACAGGTGTAACCTGACAGCACAGTGC
Organism: Aethalodelphis obliquidens; assembly: GCF_003676395.1. Classification (NCBI taxonomy): domain Eukaryota; kingdom Metazoa; phylum Chordata; class Mammalia; order Artiodactyla; family Delphinidae; genus Aethalodelphis; species Aethalodelphis obliquidens. The sequence continues at coordinate 6,699,957 of NW_020838025.1, read as the reverse complement.
TACAGCCCAGCCATACCTGTCTTTTACTTTCTGTCCCTGAGCATCTTTATTTACACTTACTTTCACTTCTATTTGTTTTCTAATAAATGTTTTAAGGGCTATATATTTTCCTCTGTGTAGCATTTCAATCACATTCACATGATAAACTGGGTAGTGTTCTCATTGTTCATTTCTAATTGGAATTTAATTTTAGCTTTGATCTCCCAAAGTTAACCCAAGGGTTATGTAGAGAAGGCTTCTTAATATCTAAATAAATACTTGCCTTTATTTTTACAGTTTACTGCCTGAAAAGTACCCTGAGTGATTTCTGATTTGGGATCCTCACTAGATTTTTCTTTGCATAAAATATTACATGTTTTCTTTAAAATGAAATGTCCATGGATACCAAAAATTTTTATGTAACACAATGTTATATTGGAACTCTATCTACCTTAGGTTTGGCTGAGCTCTCTCTCTCTCTCTCTCTCTCTCTCTCTCTCTCACACACACATACACACACATGAAATCAGTGGCAAATACTCTCACACTCTGCTGTGAGGGACTGTTCCAAGTTATGTACGTCCTGCAAAGAAGGTCCTGAAAGTCAGCTTTGCAATCCTTGCCCGTCAACCACCTCCGCCCCATGTAAACTGCAGACTCAGACTTCATCCAGAAGTAGGTTAATAGAGAGAGGGGTGCTTTTTCTGGAGAGAATTGTTGTTGGATGCTGAGGACCACCCACCCCTTCACTTTAAGTCTCCTGTGAAAAAAATTTTACTGATACTACTCAGACAGCTTGATATGTGTCCCTGAGAATATCAGACACACTTCTGAGATATTTGAAGTAAGCAAATTGTGTGAAACTCCTTGTGTCTTCAGAGCAGAGAGCTCTGGTGGATGGTAAGAGCATGTCCACTGACAAAAGGCCAAAGATATGCCCGTCTCATTGTCAAAGCTACTTTCGTGCGAAGTGGTCTAAGACTGATACTGAGCCCGTGGCATTCACTCCCCTGACTGTCCTAACATGTGAGAACCAATCAAAGGTAACCTTTCCAAACTACATTTCCAGTATTATAAACCTAAAAAGAGATTATATGCAATCTAAATAGATTAAATATTCCTATTAATATTTAATAGGGCTAAATATTCCTATTAATTCATGTGGTGCACACACACTGCTTTGGGGTGGTGGTAGGAGTTCCTCTAATCTCTAGGGCAGTGTCTTCTCTCCCCTGAGGCAGCCTAAGCCTTCACTGTGGTTGAATCCAGCATGGTGACTCTTGTTAGAATGAGATTTGGGTGTCTGGACAGAGTCTTCAAGTGAAGGGAGCACAGAGGAGCAATCGGGATCCTGTAGTAGAAGAAAGTGTCTTTGCACTAGGAAATCTCAGGGGTTTTCCCCAAAATAGGAGTTCAGGACATGCCACCCCAAATATGCCTCTTTGGTATACTGATTATTTTGAGCAGAAGGCACTTGCAAAACAGCAAATGTAAGAAGAGGCTTTCTCTGAACTCTCCCTATTTGCTTAAAGACAGATCCTCCAAAAGGAACTCGGTTATGATAAATCCTCTCTCAGGGCCTTTCATCAACCAGGAGAGATTGACTATTATCACAGAAGAGGGGCATTTTTCACTCATTTTTCCCTGGGTATCTCTCATGTATACATGACGTATATAAGTTAATAAACTTCTGTTTGTTTTTCCCACGGTAATCTGTGTTTCATTACAGAAAGTTTCAGCCAAGAATTCAAAGGGTAGAGGGAATGTTATTTTTCCTCCCCTACTGTTGTAAATAAAGTTTTATTGGAACACAGCCACACCCATTCATTTTTGTATTATCTTTGGCTGCTTTCACATTACAACAGCAGAACTGAGTTGTGTGACAGAGACTGCATGGTCCTCCAGTCTAAAATGTTTCCTATCTAGCCCTTTGCAGAAAATGTTTGCTACCCTTGATTTTTATCTTTCTCAGCTTTTAGTCACCTAATCACTTGGTTTCTCCCACTATGACTGTGAAATTGTCAGTTTCCCCTGATGTTTGAATCAGTTTGTACACTGAAAATTTCCAAAGCTGTATAGCAAAATTTCATGACTTTTGTAACGTTTATTGGCTCATAACTTTATCAGTATCCAGTATACCTCTTTTTCCCTTTTATTGAACTTCACCTTAAATTCTCTTTGGTCTAATCTCAATATTAGTATAACTGCTTTCTTTGAGTTAGCATTTGCCTAGTACTTAACTTCCATCAATTAATTTTCAGTTTTTCTACAACATTACTTTTTAGATACTTATCTTTCTAAAAAGCTTATAACTACATTTTAAAACCTTTGTTGTAGAGCATTTAATCTATTTTTTGTGAATTGTAATGCTAAATTTTTCTTTGCCATATCATTTTTTTAATATCACTTATTATACTTATACTCCTCTGCTTTGTTGCTGGGTTTTCCTCAACTCCTTTTGATTTGATCCATCAAGATCACTTGTTAGTTGTTTTTCCCATCTGTGTGTTGAAATCGTAAATCCTCTCTCTCTCCGCCTAGTGTATATCCTTAAAATCTTATATACATATTTAAACTCATTTTTCTACAGTTATTTAGATGTAGCTGTATCAATTTATTCCCTAACATAAGATGAGAACCTTGTCTATGTCTCTTTATCCTTTACACCTGTCACCACTGAAATGTGATCATTTGGACTACTATGAGTAATATTATGAGAATATTCTTTGAAAGGATATCATCAATTATTTTTACTCATTTATTCATTTTATGAAATTATTTTTCTCTGTTCTTTTTCCAACATTTTCTTTTTTTCAGGTCATTATTTGATTTGCTAATGTGCATTCTCAATCTTTGTCAGTGTTCATTGTGATAAACTTCATGAATCTCTGCATGTATGAAAAATATTTATTTTGAGCTTTCACTTAAATGCCTCCCTATCTCAACCATGTTCCTTTAACCCTGTTAACTCCTCTGTAAATCGCCTATTAAACTTTCATCAATGAAAACTTTAGTGTGCTGTTTTATGCCAGAATCCTGAATGTGACAAATTTTATATCTTGAAAACCAAAGAGATTATAATGCAAATCATCTTTCATTATCATTTTAGTAAATTGTCTGAACACTAATAAATGTCCAAAAATTATAGATATATAGTACACACACATGCACATGAGCACACTCACACACATATGTGTTCCACAGAGGCAAAAAAGTAAACACTTGTAGTACTTATGTTGGTTGACAAAACTTCTAACTAACCTAAGGAATAAATTAACTGTAAAGGAAGGGGATATAAATGAAGAAAAGTATAAAATTAAGTAAATAAACAAAGAAACAAATACATTTTATTGATGGACAAGGAACCTGAGTGAAAAAAAAAAAAAAAACAGAAAACACTCCTGGATGGTGTATCAGTTAGGATGCATTTGGTTGCAAATAAGAGAAAATGAATCTCAAACTGGCTGCAACAGTGCAGGATGCTGCTTCTAAGAATGTGGTCAGTGAGCGTGCTGCATTAGTGTCACCTGGGATCTTGTTGGAAATGCAAATTCTCCGGACTTATCCCAGAAGTACTGAATCAGAATCTTGGGAGGTGGGTCCAGGAGCCCATGTGTTTAACAAGCCTTCATGTCACTCTTATTCATGCTAAACTTCAAGAAGCATAAGTAAAGGAGATTTATTGGCTTATAAACTGGAAGTTTAGAGTTGAATTCTGTGGCTCAATTGCTTTTCCTTTCAGCCTTCAACTTGGCAGTTTCATCCTCATTCTGCTTCCTCTGGAGATCTCTAGGCACTGCCAACAATGTTGGGGCTATAGACTTCCTAACTGACTTGAGGAAGAAAGAAAGAGTAGTTTACATATGGGATCTCCATTATAGAAATAAGAAAAGTTCTTTCTCAAAAGCCCACAATTACTTTCTCCTTGTGCCTCATTGCCCAGTTTGGGTCACAGGACCATCCATAAACATGGGCCACGAGATGGGATAATGCTGATTACTGTGTGTCACATGCCCTACCCTAGAGACACAGAGAGATTCATCATTTTTCCAAGCTGATGGGATGCATGGTGAACATATGAATAATTGAATTCAGAGTTCAAACCATGAGAAGCAGTAATAAGTGATGGGAAACTAATGACAGTGTCAACTCAATTCATTAAAACGTCAATCTTCCAAATGATTATAAAAATTAACTTTAAAAGTCTTTCAGAATCCCTACTAAAATAGGTTAAATCTATATTAAAATTTTAAGAAAATTGCCCAACATTCTTTAAAATAGATAACTAATGAAGAAGAACCCACCCAACAAGATTTAAAATATACTGCAAAGCTTTAATAATCAATATTGTATACCTAGGAAAACTACCAAAACAGGAATAGACAAATAGATTAATGGAACTGAATGAATTCCAAAATGTACAAATGGGAACTTAACATTTAATAAAGATGGCATTTCAGTCCATTGTTTACTTGATAAATATGCTTGGTATAATTAGCTACCCATCTGTATAAAAGCACTTAGATCATTTTGTTATATACCATTTACAAAAATAAATTCTAGGTAGATTAAAAATATAAATGTAAAAGACACATAATATTTGCAAAACAATTAGAAGAATATTTGTATAACCATGTTGAGGGGGAGCGGGAGAGAACTTCAGAAGCAATAAAGGAAACATCTCTGGAAAAGATTAAGAGATTTGATTACAAAGAAATTTAAACTCCTTATGTGGAAAAATTTACCATAAACAAAGTCTAAGAACAGATAAGACTGAGAGAAAGTATTTGTAATATATATGGCAACAACAAATAAGTTGATAAGAAAGACATAAAAACATTTGGCAGTGATATAAACAAGTCACACAGGAGATGCCAGTGAAAAATGGGTATTAATATATGAAAAGGCGTTCAACTTCACTAATAATCAGGAAAATGAAAATGGAAATACTAGTAACATATTAGTTTTTCTTAACCCATGAGGTTGGCAAAAATGTGTATATGTGTATGTGTGTTTAATATATAATACCCAGTGCTGATGAGAAGGTGGGGAAATGGGAATTCTTATACATGCTGGCTGAAGTATGAAATACTATGACTCCTTTGGAACAGATTTGGTAGTATCTATTAAAATTGAAAAAAAAAATATATACACACACATATGTCCTTTCACCAAATAATCTCAGTTTGGAGAATCTATCAAACAGAAATAAAACTACAGATGCATACAGAAAAATGTTTATTGTAGCATTATATGAGTGGCAAAAATAAATCAGCAAACTATATTGTCAATTAAGAGGAGAAAGATTGAATAAGTTAAGATGCATTCATGCTGTGAAATGCTAGGCAACCATAAAAAAGGAATGAGCTTATTCATTATTCATTCAACAGACATTTAACATATACGTACAGTGTCCATGTCCTGTTTTAAATGTTGGCATTAAAGTAAGTTCTAAACGAAAGTATGTCTTTGGTGACTCATATACTAGTCAGGATGAGAAATAAATAAGTAAAAATAAATAAGATAATTTCAGAGAGCAATTAGATATTAAGAATAAAATAAAACAAGGTGATATGATATAAAATGATAGATAAGGAGGTAAACTGAGAGCTGAAGAAACTGAAAGCCTCATGAAAATAATATTAAAAATTTTTTGATTAAAAATTAAAAAAAAATTTTAAGCCAAATGAACATTTTCCTTATAGCCTTATCAATGGATCCAGAGGGACATTTATATTATACTAAAAAAGAAAAATTACAAAAAAATATGGCATAATGTGATCTTATTTTTGTTTTAAAAAAATTAGGAAAATCACTCTCCTGGCAGGTACGTATATGTTTTTATTTAAGTGAACATAGAGAAAACAGAAGAATATATCATGTTAACACTAGTTAGCATAGGTGATAGTATTCAGATGATGAGGTATAAAAATAGTTGATTTTTCTTTGTAGATGTTTGGTTTCGGCTCATAATATCAAGCAGATTTTGATATTATAGTTTGGAGTAAAAACTATAATCAAGATTTTCAAATTACTTAAAAAATTTTTTAGGATGTGGATCATTTCAATTTTGAGATTCATTTTTTGACATTGAAAACTATCCTTATTTCTTTGATTATTTCCTCCCTCCCCACTGTTCTCTCCACCAGTTCTTTATGGAACACATGGCTACTCTGAATTCCAATTAATTATCGGAGACTCCACTAGGGCCAGTTCCTGCTCACTGTTGTGTGGAATACTGGTTGAGTTTTTAAGACCTGAGCCACCTCCACCTCCAAAGCTGTCTTGTGTAGCTATTTTTTGTCTTTTTTTTTTTTTTTTTCGGCTTTCTATCTTTCAGAATTTTTTCTCAAAGTTTCTTCTAATCACGTTTTTTTCCCCTCAGTATCTTGTATCTAAGAACATTAAAGAATGTCTTGGTCATTTCAGGCTGCTATGACAGGATACCATAGACTGGTATAAACGACAAACATTTATTTCTCACAGTTCTAGAGGCTGGGAAATCCAAGATCTGGGTGCCAGCAGACTTGGTGTCTGGTGAGAGCCCACTTTCTGGCTCGTAGATGGCTGTCTTCTTGATTCATCCTCACATGACAGAAGGTACAAGGGAGATCTCTGGGGTCTCTTTTATCAGGACATGAATCCCTTCCATGAGGGCTCTACCCCCATGACCTAATTACATCCCAAAAGCCGTATCTCTACTACCAACATATTGGGGATTAGAATTTCAACATATGGATTTGGGGGAGGACAAAAACATTCAGTCCATTACACTAAATAAATTTTGTTCTGGGGAAAGGTGTATGTTCAATTTATTATCTTATTCAAACTCCTCTGCTATTCTTTCTGTTACCTTAGAATTTACATGTCAGCTTTGCAGGATAATTTAGGCTAAATGTAAGCACTAACAAAACTACATGTTTTAGGACACAAATCACTCCTTACATTTCATGAGTTCAGAATATTTATATCAGTTCCCTGAGTTTCGGCCTATTGCAGTCTTTATTTTAGTCTTTATCTTTCTCTGAAAACCATTGGTTTTGAATGTAGGCAGCTATGATTGCTGAGGGCACAGCTCCTACAGCTAGATCATTGCATCTTTCTTCCCCATTTCAACCAGAGCCACCTAGTTTTTTCCATGTTATATTATATGCATCTGTTTAAGTTCCTGTCAAAAAAGGGGGGATGATTATTTTTAAAAGAGTTGGAACAGCAACTTAAGAAGAAAACCAAAAGCAAACCAAAAGCAGTAGGAATTCATGAGTTTATCTTTGGCTCTCTCCCAATATTTTTCTTGATCTTTTCTCATTTCCAATTCTCCTTATGACCTGCCTTCCAGCTGCCTAAAACCACATGTGATCCTCAGATCCTCAAACCCATTCAGACTCAACCTTCCAATAGTTTTGTCCCTAGCAGTTCAAAGTTTCCTTTCCCTGTTCCCCTAATAAAAATGCAAATTCTATTAGTGCACCAGATCTTATCAAGAGGTTATGAAATGATCTGATTAAAAATTCACATGTACATATCAAAAGTGGATAGGAAGCCCTCAAGAAGCATGTTACATTTTAAAATTGGATATTGTCTTAACTTATCTCTTGTTGGTAGATGATATGCAGGCACGTCTGTGACTATGTGATCTGTTCCCCTCTTGCCCCTTGTCTGCCCAGTGCTGTGACATATTCTTCCAGTTGAAAGAATAGGACACGTGACACTGCAAACCCTTTTTATGTGTCAAACTTAGCGATTCTCAAAGTGAAGTTCATGATGAATTTTCCACTGGTCTGTGACAAAATGAGGAAAATAAGATCACTATAAGAGCATCTTCACAAAGTCAAATTGACTCAGTATGCAGACCAATAATTCATTCTGTGCATCTTGTCCTGTTTTAATGAAATAATTACTGTAGCAAAAAGTAGTCTTATTTCGAATGTCCTGATCTTGACAAAGGAGGACTTCCTCTTGTAAAACTCCCAATTAAAAAAAAAATCCATAAAATGCCAAAGCCTTGCAATACAATATATTCTGAGCTCTTTGGGGGAAAGGACTTTGTCTTATCTGCTCTATATCCCCTGCACAGCAAAGTGTCTATCCTATTACAGTGCCCACTGTACGGAAAATTGAATTATGAGATATATAGAGCAAGCCAAGCCTTTTAATGTTGTCTTTAGAGTTTATGCTGTAATTGATCCGTATTAGCAGAAATCCTATCAAAATTCTACTTTATGTAAATACTACTTCATATAACCCCCGCACTGGGGTATAGGGCTGTCAGTACTCTCTATTTTTTTCCAGTTGGAATTTCAAACGGAGTTTATTCACTCAGTCCCAGAGAATCAGCAAGATAGTCAAAGGTTTCTGTCTTCCCACTTCTCCATATCTTTGTTTCTAGAAAACAATTCCTTAAGACCTGTTGAAAACTTTCTACCATTTTTCTAAAACAGGTTCCCAGCCATCAAAATTGTGTCCTCTTACTCTAGCTGATTAGTGTCTTATCTAAGTGTAAATTATGCTAAATGTAACTAAGAAGACAAGGGGGTCTAATTTAACATTCCTATGGCCCATTAGTCACATCCCATAGTGTTAGAAATACTTTTAGACAATGTTTTCCAGTCCTGGAAAAATTGAAAATGTGCATCGTGTCTTGTTAGCAGTGATTCTTCTCCCCCTGAGAAATGTAGCAAAAGACCTAAAGAAATATCTGTAATACATATCTTACTCTGTACTTTCTCAGACTTTTGTGTTTTCTTAAATTTAATAATTATATAATTTAACTTTTGCCAATTGAGATTTCTTGACTATCCCCTCTAAAAGAAAATTTTATTCCTTCAAAGAGAACCCTGACACCATAACATACACACTTTCCCCCTTTGAGATCATTTAAGTACTTGTCTTTTCTCCATTTCAGCTCGTTTTACCCAGCAACAGTGAAACAAAAAATTCTCAATTATGGATCCCTGTTAATCTTGTTCTCTCTCTTTCACCCTCTTCTCAGTCTGTTTGTAACCTCCTTCTGGTGAAAACAAGACTTTCCTCCTTCCAGGTCCCCGAATTCCACCCCATGGAAGTGTATGGCAGTGATTTTGCTTAATGTAGACTCTCATTTTCAAGGAAGTGGACAGAATAAGACTGTGGATATTAAAATAGTGGCACATGTATCTCCTTTCTTTATACTAAGCATTAACAAATGGCAAAGATATTAGCATAGGTCAATATCAGCAAGGAAAATGTTGGAAGTTCAAACATGTCATTTTTGTCAGTTAAATAAAAATGCATACGTGCAAATTTCTATTAGTATAGTTGGCCTTTGATCATTAATGACAAAAAAGGGCAAGACTGGAGCATGGATGGCTATGGGAAAGCATGGTGCAGTGCCCTTAAAATACAGGTAAAGGACCTTGAGAGTTGAGACCTTGAGTTCATTTGTCCTTCAGTCTGAAAGCACCTTCCACTGTATGGACCCAAGCTTCATATCAGGCTCTTTATTGCTCCCATGCCATTGCACATGTTGGCCTTGAAATTACTGATAAGCTCTAAGATCCTATTATACTTTGTCTTTTGTTGTTCTAGATCAGGAAGATATAGTTCAGATTTACTCCCAAATAGAAATGTCTATGCTATCATAAACATTTGTAGCTGGCAGTGTACCTTCCTGAACTCATTTTAAACATGTGTGTTTCATTCTGTCTAGTATACATTCTCTGTCCATTAAGCATGTTTACCACTATTTTTTTCAGAACCACTTGATAAATATTTTCTATCTTCAACTTCTGAAGTCTTACTGATGGCTTTTTAAGAATACCTGTGCTCATACCATCAAAAAGATTTAAGTGGTGGCGCAGTGGTTAAGAATCCACCTGCCAATTCAGGGACATGGGTTTGATCCCTGGTCTGGGAAGATCCCACATGCTGCGGAGCAACTAAGCCTGTGTGCCACGACTACTGAGCCTGTGCTCTAGAGCCCACGAGCCACAGCTACTGAGTCCGCGTGCCACAGCTACTGAATACCACATGCCTAGAGTCTGTGCTTGGCAACAAGAGAAGCCACCGCAATGAGAAGCCTGCACACCGCAATGAAGAGTAGCCGCCACTCGCCACAACTAGAGAAAGTCTGCGTGCAGCAACAAAGACCCAACACAGCCACAAATAAAAATAATTACAAAAAAAAGATTTAATAAGGCTCCTCTGTACATATTGTGATGATAACACTGAAAGTTATGAAAACTGGCACATTGATATAGTGAATATAGTAAGTAATTTCACACTCATGAGAATACCATACTTTCCAGTTATGTTGATTTAGCGATAGATTGATTGCTGTTTCCAATTTCCAAAACCTGAATTCTTTCTCGAATAAAAAATGTTTTCTTGAATAAAGAATGTTAGAAGATAATTTTCTAACAAATGTTGAAATCATGATTCTCATATGATATAAAATGAACATGTGTCAAAGATTTTAACTCATTAATTAAAGAGAGAACAAAACTGATTCAAAGAAAAGTCAAAGTGCCACAGGTTTATAGTGAGATAAGAAATATTAAAATGAATTTACAAATGAATGTCAAACTGGGAAAATTAATCAATATGCCCAGGTTAGTGTGCATTGATCAAATGTGTTCCATCAGACACAGGTTATATTTTTATAGGAAGAAATTATTTGCAATACTATTTATTAGTTTTTTAGAAGTTAACATCTCTATGGTGCTGTAAAATACCCTAGTCAAAGACAAAATAAGGATCAGTTAATCTCCAGAAGCCATGGTGTTCCACTGAAAAGATATCCAGTGGTCTCTTTTATTCATAATTTTCCCATCTTTTGTGATCTTAATAAACTCAAAGAAAGATTATTTTTGATCACAAAATAAGGATGGTTCATTAGACTTGTACCGATTATTTGCATATAGACAGCAAAGGTCTTAATTTACTACATATTCCTTCTCAAGATCATTTTGAATAATCTAGAGCCATACTAGATTGAACAATCAAAAAATTAACTTCCCTCTGGAAGTTGTCATGAGAAATCTCAGATTGGATTTTAATTTTAAAGCCTTCTATTATTTTTTTATCCTGAGGATAGGAAATCAAGCCCCCCCCAAAAAAATCCTTTACACCAGATTTCACCTGCAGTATCTATACATTTGGATGAATTTTCCTTCTCTGTAAGTCCCCCAAATATCCTTAGGTTTCTTGGCATGCCAAGAAGTGAACTTTCTTACCACCTGTAAGGCTGAGACTCTAAAGCCAGGCGCCAGGGCAGTTTCCCTGAGAGGATTTTGCAGGCATCCGCTTCATAGGTAAAGTCAATCATAGTTCCTTAAATGTGGCTTGCTATACATGATTAAATGAGCATTATTCTCTACTATAACACTCTGTGAGGACATGATTGTATAATCAGTTTTTCTAATTGTATCTTGATAGAAATGAGGACAGATTCTTACTGAGTCTATGTAAATAACCGAATTAACATGAAAAGTTTTCTGGAGGGGTCAATGGAAAGCAGATAGTATTTTTAAGTTTCATTTCAGTGTACAAAAGCAGAGTCTATCAAACTGTCATTTTTCAGTAGATTTGGGGTTAGAAGTCTCATGAAGCTGGTTTTTTCTTGACTCAGCCCAGTCTGAAAGTTGCTGAAGTGATGTCATCAGAAGCCTTTACCCAAGAGTTTCTTCTTTGAAAGGTCAGTAGTGTGAAGTGCCTGGTTTAGTCCTTTTCCATGGTGTTCTGACACACTCTGGTGAAGACAAAACCTCCAGTAGCTTATAGAAGAGTTGTCACACAGCATCAGAGTAAAACAAAGACTGTAGATGACAGAGACTTCATGGCTATTGTTAATTTCTTACTGAATTTTTTTAACTGTGAAAGGATTAATGAGAGTTCATAATGAGAATCTGTGATGCAAAATGTTAGTTGTTTCTGTGACATGTGAAACACGATAATAACGTCATTCCACATATCAGTATAATTTTAGCCAAATTATCTCTAGGGGTAACTGATTAAGCCCATTTTCAAAAAGTCAGTAAATCTTATACCTGATTTATAAAAAAAAGATAAGCAAAATTTTTACAGAGAATAACCCTGAGACATTATATATATGTATAATATATAAATAATATACCAAGCATATGACATAGATTCAGTAAGTAAAGAATAAGGCCTAGACATCTGTATTTTTATAAAACTCTATGAGTAAGTCTGACATACATATGTCCTCAGTTGACAACTATTGGCCTTGAAGATACCAGTTTCAAATTAAAGTGGTAAGATTACAGTCAAGCAAACAATTTAAATAATTATAAAATTATGACCCATAACATTATACGGTTGTCTAATATCTTCAGGCAACTCACCAGGACTATGACAAATAAAGGAAAAGTTAACTAAAATATTTCCTAAGACCTTTGATTAATGTTTCTCTGAACATAAACATTTATCAGGGACAATGAATATTCTGGCACAGTTGATCCTCGTTATTCACGGATTCTGTATTTGCAAATTTGTCTACTTGCTAAAATTTATTTGTAACCCTAACATTCACCCACGTGGATGCATGAGTCCCAACACAGGAATCCTCCAGAGAACAGTTTTCCTGGAAGTTTTCTTTAACATACGATGACAGACAATTCTGTAAAGCTCAGGCAGAGCCCTGAAAGTTAAAGAGCTAGGGTGCCAGTTCAGTAGTTTTGGAAGCAAGGCATCCATATACTGTCATGATTTTCTGGTACCTAAGCAGCAGGAGGGATGGAAAGAGAGAGAAGACTGGATGTGTTCATCGAGCAGGGAGGAGGGACCTGTAAGCCTCATCCAAAATGTTGACTGATGTTTTCAAAGTGAAAATGGCAGCAGAGAGATCTGCTGTATCATGGAGCCTTACTATTTTTTCTTTTTTTTTGTAAATTCAGATAGTCTTATATTGAGAAATAAGGAATGAGTTCAACGCTCTGGGGAGCGATGTTCTTTAGTCCTTCACCCTGGAGACAACACGTTTCCAGACACATCAGACACAGTAGAGGAATGCTTCTTCCATGCAATGCAGAAGCCAGGAATGGCCCAGGAAAACGTCCACATTTACATACCTCTCTGAAATTTCTCTTTCTCTATGATTTATCCATCTGGGGTCTTTTCTGCTCTTTACCCTAGCCAGCCAAGGAGAAGGAGGAAATGACAGGAGTGTTTTCAAGGGAACTTCACTTTGGAATGTTGCAGTATTTAAAAACATTTTAAGGATCCACATACAGTATATTTGGATTTTAAATTACTTCTGAAGTGGGAGGAAAGGGTCATTTACAGGAATATCTATCTGGAAAGGCGAACAACAACGTATTTTTAAAATATATGTTTCAAATGGACATGGCTATATCTATCTATCTATCTATCTATCATCTATCGTTTTATCTGTTTCTTCATCCATCTATCTGTCTCCATCATAATCCAAGATGCCTGTCAGTGTCAGCTCCTGGGTGCAACTTCCTTGTTCCTTGACCTTCCTTTTTCTGTCTCTACCACTTTAGAGACAGAAAGACTATGCTTTCTTCCTGTGCTATCAAAGGTCTCTAACATATCTTAATATATAAAATGCTTCTTGTTATATTTACTCCAGCTTTACTGGGGAGCAATTGACAAAGAAAGTTGAATATATTTAAAGTACACAGCATGATGATTTGATATATGTATACATTGTGAAATGATTACCAAAATCAGGTTAATTAACACATCTATCATCTCATGCAATTACTTTTGTGTGTGTGTAGTGAGAATACTCTCTAAGTAAATTTCAAGTATACAATACATATCATTAACTACCATTACCATGGTGTACATTAGATCTCCAGAACTAATTCATATTATCACTAAAATCTTATACTCTTTGACTAGCATCTCCTCATTTCCCCCACCTCTAGCACTTGCTAAGCATCATTTTACTCTCTATTTCTGAGTTCATTCAACTTTTTTTTTAATTCCACATATAAGTGAGATAATACAGTATTTTATTTTTAGTCTGGCTCATTTTATTTAACAAAATGTTCTCCAGGTTCACCTATGTTGTCACAAATGGCAGAATTTCCTTATTTCTCATAGCTGAATAACATTACTCTATATAGTATATGAATACAAAATATATAAGATATATATATATAGATATATATATATATATCTCACATCTTTTCTATCCTTTCTTCTGTCAATGGACACTCAGGTTGTTTCCATGTCTTAGCTATTGTGAATAATGCTGCAAAGGCCACGGGAGTGCAAATTATCTCTTTGAGATAGTGAATTCATTTCCTGGGGATATACACTCAGAAGTGGGTTTGCTGGATCACATGCCCATTTTTAATTTTTTAATGAATCTCCATACTGTTTTCCATAGTGGCTGCACCAATTTACATCCCCACAGATAGTGTATGAGGGTTCCCTTTTCTCTACATCCTCTCCAGCACTTGCTATCTCTTGGCTTTTTAATTAAAAAAAAAAAAAAACATTTTAACAGGTGTGTTATATTATTGTGGTTTTGATTTGTATTTCCCTGATGACTAGTGAGATTGAGCACTTTTCATGTACTTATTGGCCATTTGTATATCTTTAGAAAAATGTCTAATTAAGTCCTTTGCCCATTTTTTAATGATTATCCTTTTTTTTCTGCTATTGATTTGTCTGCATTCTTTATATATTTTGGATATCAACCCTTTATCAAATATATGGTTTGTAAATATTTTCTCCTATTCTGTTGGTTGTAAATATTTTCTCTTATTCTGTAGGTTGCCTTTTTATTATATTTTATAATAATTATTAAACATGTTTTAAAATATTCTAACTCTTAAAATTTTTGACTATGTCTCTTTTACTCGTTGTTAAATGAAATAAGCTCCTTTTTTCCCCCATAAGATGTAGATACACACTGGAATCTCAAAACATTGTGCAAGCATGAACACACATGTTTTCAATTTTGAAGTATCATACAGTTTATTTCTTTGGTTAGTTAACTACCTATTAATTGAGCTAATAGCAGATGTATTAGTAAGAATCTTTAACTCAAATCAATGTAAGAAAAACAAAGGGAGAGTTATAACTTCATGTAATTAAGATACTAGGGGTAAATAAGTCCTACTTCAGACACATCCTTGAATCCAGGGTGTCAAATTATGTCATTTACAGTCACTCCTGACCGCCCCTATCTTCTCTTTTTCTCCTCTCATCCTTTCCCTTGGTTCCACTGCCTTTTGTACATTGGTCTTGCTCTTCATGAAGATTGTTTCCTTCAGGGATATAATAATATGAGGTATGATTTTGGAATTATACTATTACAATCATGAATTATAATATACTTAATATAATTATAATCAATATGTAATATAATATACATTATCATATTAAGTAGCATTATATATTAATATTATAATATAAGCTATATACTAATAAATAATATAGTATTATATAAAATATATGCTATATACTAATATAATGTATACTTATTATATATAATTTTCTACATGATTTAACATTGAATTATAAGCTTAATTTAATTAAATTATATTTTGAGAATTTCTTCATGCAACTAAGTTTTCTGTGGAAAATTTTAAATTAGGAATTAAAAATTTTTAAATTAAATTTTAAAATTAAATAAAAAATTTTTAATTTAATTTAAAAAATTTTAATTTAAAAATTATTTTTTTTAAATGCTTAAGAAAAACTCTATTATTAGAGGAACATTACTTTTTAAATTGAAATATGTTAACTTCTTTTTGGCTTATCCTTGACAGAGGCATCTTTTTTCTAATGAGTAGATTTCAGATGAATGTAGAGGCTGAAGAGTAATAATATGCCATTCTTTGTGTATGAAAATGGCAGTCCTGACCTGCCATTAATCGGGGTACTTATGGCTATGATAGATTTTTCTGAATCCACCTGCTTTCCCTTCCAGGCACCCCAGGCTTCTCAGGATGAAAGACGTAATCGGTGGCCTCAGAACAGAGCAACGCTAATGAGGATGACCCTGACCTCATGAGAATAGTGTTCTGACCCCGTGACCCAAACGGAAATAGAAAAGCTTGTGCAGTACATTTAAGAGTAACTTTGGGATTAGTTCTATGAGTATAAAGATAAATGAGAAAATAAAGTCCACTCACAAGCAGAGAGACTTGGATAATTGTGTGATATTTGAAACAAATCCTAAACTGAAAACTATTACACTCGTAAGTTGAATTACATCATCATTCCTTTTAACTAACATCACAATTACCTTTCCTTTAGTATTTCCTTAGTTAATAAGAACCCAATCTTATTATAATAATTAAGGCTACTAAAAATGCTTTAAGCCTTTTTCTTTTTAAAGATGCATTTATTATCTTTTTATTAAGTCTACTTGAAACATATAGAGAAATTGTCCTATTTTTAGAAATTTTGAAATATTATTTCCATCAAATGAAATATATTTAGATTATAAATGAATATTGTCAAATAATTCTTTTGCACTAGATATCATGAAAACCCTTTTCAACCTATAATTAGACACTTACCATGCAGCTTATCTCTATTAAAACTGATCGTTCTGAATTATTATCTTGAATCTGTTTTACTACAATCCTTGCATATAAATTCATTAATAATATAATTATCTGATGGTGTATGGAAGCTCTACTAATAATATTAGAAATTTAAAATGTACTAACTCTAGAAACAAATTATGTAAAAAGATAGAGTGAAATTATTGTTTATCTTTTTTTACTTTGGTAAGAGACAGGGTTAATTTTTGTAATAAATCGTAGGGATTTAGATGCCGTATGTTTGTTGGTCATTGAAATAGCAAAGGGAACTCTGAGCTAGTCTGAGGAAAAAAACAGAATCCTTATTTTTCTCTTTAAAAAAATAAAACAACAACTGCCCCAATGAGAACTGGTTGCACCAATCCACTATTTGTCTGATTCTTTTTTTTTTTTCCCCACAAAAGGCAGCTTCAGCTCTGGATTGCCAAACAGTCTGAAAGAAACACACTTTTTGACTGTTGGCATCAACTTTCGGATAAGACATAAAACCAGAGTCTTGGTACTTTCTGGAAGAGTTGAGGCACTAGCTCCATTGTCCTGGCCAAATTCCAATTTGGGTAATTGCATTCTGCTTCTTTAAAGGCCCCTGGTTGGTTCAGTTCGATAAGAAACTCTTCACTTCCTGCTTGAACAGTTACAGAATGTGGCAGCGCTCTGGGAAATGGTTGTGGGGTTTACTCTTAAGATAGGTGAATGTCAACACTGCAACACATGCACACACACTCACTCACACACACAAATATGTGAATGGTGAATAGAAATCCCCATGTGAAAGGTGTGCTTCTGCACACATCTACATTTTCATAAAGCCAGATCCCATTGTAAGACCAATACCATGGAAAGAGGGTCTCTGTCAGTACACAAAAATGATTCTAGTCATTGAAGAAGACACTGATTATTTAATTTTTAAGATCCAATTATATTATAACTAAAGCCATAATACACAAAATAAAAGAATAACTTATTAGAGGAGAATATGTTGCCTTCCCCATCTTGTGGCTCTAGGGAGAGCCCAACTGATAAACACATTATTGAGACTTACATTAAGAAAGCTTCGACACATGTGCAGCAATTTTTTAAGAAGATTTCCAGTAACCTCTAACTACTTCAGGTTGCTATTCACAATAAGAAGAGCAGAATTTTAGAAGTCTCCCTAAAGAGAGTAATAGCAGGATTTAGTTCCTAGTGGATTACAGCCCACATTATGAAACTACTGCACATTTGGCACAATTATGCACCACTGGCAGCCTTTTCTCAAAGGAAGCCTCATGTTAAATGAACACTTAGAATCATTTTGGAACTCATGCATCTTGCAGCTAACACTGTGCTAAGTTAAACATCTACCACTCTGCCCATCTGGTAGTGAGAGAATATCAGGGCTGCAATATCATCAGTCTGTTCCCCTTAAAAGCTTTGATTTCATTAAAGGTGAACTATCAAAGTGCTTTAGAAAATGAGATACTCTACAAAATGTGCTGAATAGGACAGAGGGCCATTCAGTACATAGAGTCCTGTCTTACCCATTGTTGTTTCTAAGGTTTCCCAGCATCATGCAGGTTGGCTGTTTTTCTGCTTTGGTGTCGGTCTTGTGAAGTCAGTATAGAAGTTATTCAGTGGGCCCTGCAGGGTTGAGTAAAGTACATTTGCAATAAGATGTACTGGCCATTACTCTCCAGAGTGTCATTGGGATGGAAGATTTTCAGAAGAGAATTTGGAAACCTCAGAAACAAAATGTGGGCTTCAGTTCCCTTCCAGAACTAAACATTCAAGGAACTGAATTTCCAAAGATGAATATGAGATTATTTCATACTGTCATGACTCTCACCACAAAAGTGTGCTTTACAAACTCTGCCACAAATATTTTACAGAAATATGTAACCACACGACTGCATACCATGAATTCTGGTCCCAGCCATCTTGTAATAATATCTATTTGAAACATGGTTACAAAATGTGAATCAAACCAGTAAGACTGCTGAAAAGAAAACCAATTAAGCAAAGTTCAAATTGACTTTTACTTATCAAAAAGCCTCTGGAGCTACTGCTCAAAGTTGATTTATTTCATGTATTTTATTGAAATAATTTATTTGTGTTTAATTCACAATGCCCTGGACTTAGTTATCCAGCTTCAAAGTCAAAATTAGAAACAGGAAATTACAACAGGTGCTGCCAGTGCACAGTCTATGAATATGAGTGGAAAGTGATATTGTACAAAATTTCAAAAACTCTAGCAGCCTGTCATTTTCATGATTTCTTTTGCCTACAGTAGATTCCAGGAAGGGATAATGTAAAATAATCTTGGCCACCATACTTTGTTTTTTTCTTATGTTAGTGTGTTAATTTTCAAAATACAGAGTTGGAATTGTCATACTGGTTTACATATGTTGTACTCATAACTTTTACTTTCAAATTTCTATTTGGATTGTTAGTCTGTTTCTCAGTTTACCCAACCATTCAATAAAGCTAGTAATCATTGTTTCATAGAAATAGATAAAGGGAAAGTTGAACTTTATATTTCAACGTATCCTGAGCTTATCACTATCTTATATAACAATATCTTCATTTAGGTTGAGTGAAATAAAACTAATGATCCTAACTGAGCAAACTACATTTAAAAATTCAGGATACTGTTTATATTTTAGACATATTTTCATTTGAATTAAAGTAAATTTTTAAATGTTGATAATTTCATGGTGAATTTTCCATTGTTCTGAGAGTGAGTTTACCCAGAACTTCAAAATCCTCAGGGGCTCTAAATAGCTTATATTATACTCAACAAAATATTTTGGTTCCATTTGCTTCTTATTCCTTTAGTAGATCCCAGGAGAGTATAAAGTAAAACAAAACAAAACATGGTCACCACAGTTGTTTGCTTTTCCCTTATATTCATGTATTAATTTTCAAACTACAGACAAAATTACAAGCAGGTTTTAATTTATATTGTATCCATAATTTATTTATGTTGTAATATATTTGTCTCATTCAACATTTTGATTTCAAATCTTTTATTTGTGTTTGGATTATTAATTCTATTTTTTTGCCTTATGAATTCCTCATTTAATCTCTTTTTCCAAATTAAAACACATATTTATATTACCATAATTATAAAAGTAATCCATAAATGCATGCTCACTGTATATATTTTAACAAGTAGGAATTTAATAAAAGAATAAATAAAAGTCCCTTTTAACCCTCTTTATCCTCATTAAGTAGTCACCAGTCAAGGGACCGCCTACATGTACCTTCCAGGATTTCAGAGTTCTGTGACCCACTGATTAATCTGGGCCTCTCTTTTCAGTCCATTTTGAATGAGTGTTTATAGTGGTTATCTATCTGACGCATGTCCTGCCGTTGTATATTGGTAGTCTTGGGAGCTGATAACTTGTCTATTTAGTTTAGTGTTTGTTTAATCTATAAAAACTATTCTCAAGGAGCTGATACTTGCAAATCACACACTGAGAAGCCTGATATGCAACTGAACATAATTTAGATTTTGAACCTGAACCTGAAACCATAATAGGATAAGACTTTGGGGGTCTTGTAGATTTTTTTACATGTGAGATGAATGTGGATTTTATCACCAGAAGGGAGACTGTGGCAGATTGTACTTTATAAAATCAGCCACAGTTATACTTCTGTCCCCACAGAATTTTCCAGAACCTTGTCAATCCTCCTTCAAGAAGTACAGTCTATTTCCCATCTCTTTGAAATTGGGTGGAACTTTGTGGTTGCTTTAATTTAATAGAATGTGGTGGAAATGATGCTTCTTTACTTTCACTGGTACATCATAAAGTAATATAACTTCCACCTGGCTCTCTGTTTCTTGGGATGCTCACCCTTTGAATCCAAACACAATGTTGTGAGGAATCTCGGGCCACATCAAAACATCCTGTATAGGTGTTCTGCTTGGTAGCCTTAGCTAAGATACCAACTGACAGACAGTTACAGTTGCCAGACATGTAAGTGAACAAGTCTTCAGATGACACTAGTTTCCAGCAATTAAGCCATCTTTGCTGATGCCAAGTAGAAGAGAGACGAGTTGGCTCTGCCAAGTCCTGCATAAATTAGAGACAAACATGTAAAGCAAAATAAAGTTTTTTAAGTCATTGAGTTTTGGATTTTTTTCCCACACAGATAAAGATAGGCAGAATAGATCACAAGCTATTTTAGATAGCTGATTAGAGAAGAAAGAAAATAAATCTGAGCAAACTTGACATGGCTTCATTTAGATGATTGATTTTGTTCATATATTACCTAAGTCTTAATAAACTGGCTTTGGGGATATTGGACTAATATAGTTGGTCCTTTTTTTGATGCCACAGGACCAGAATAGACCAGACCCTTGTGTGTGTGTGTGCGCGCGTGTGTGTGTGTGTTTAGGGAGGGAGTTTCACCAAAAGGAAATGTATATTCACACTTTAAATTATACTATGAAGAGACTGATGCTGGGGCAGAAAATCAAGACTCAAGATGTGAATGAGTAAGTGAGTGAATGAGTGAGCAAGCAATTGAGTGAGTGAGTAAAAGGGAAGATCTTTCTCCTCCCTTTATGGTCAGGAGTCACTTTGGCTCTGACTGACACACAAAGATGCCTGGAGCCCTACTGGTGGTAGTCTTGGGGTGAGCTCCCCCTTCCAGTGGTAAAGTTGAGCTTCCTCTTTAAGTAGTAGAGGTGAGATGCCTCTGGCTTCTTGAAGTCAGGAGCCATTCCAGTGAGAGCACCTGAACTTGTGCACTAGTCTCCATTTTGAGCTTCCCTTTCATTATTTCTAAACCACTAGCAAAGTTTCATGAAAAGTTATCTCCTGATGTTTGCACAATTAAGCCTATATAAAATCAAGGAAAAAGACCTATTCTATGCTTGAAAGAAGTAGATAAGAAGATGTCAGTGTTTGACACCAGAAGAGAGATGGTAATACTAGTTTCTTGTGAAAAGCGGTACATGGTAGACCAACCATCTCATAACATTGATCAGAGGCAAAGGAAGTGTCTTGGTGGCATGAGGCAAAGATTGGGACTAACTAATCAGGAAGGCAGCACTCTAGGGAATGCTTGTGGAAAGCTAACTCACATCTATTAATTCTCAGAGGAAACTTCCCATGATATAACATGGAAAGAGTATAAACACACCACTTGTTAGATATTTGACCTTTGGTAATAACACCTCTATGTCTCTCAATTTTCTATTAAGATTAGTGATATCTATCTCATGGAATTTGTATGGTAGGTAAATGAGGTACTATAAATGCATTGGCTCAGTTGAGAATTTCTTGTCTAACAAGGCATTAAATTCCTTAAATAAGTTAAGTGTAACAAAATCATGAAGCACTCAGAAGAATATAGAAAGTAATTTTTTCTAAGCTTGGATTTGGAAAGGATTGTCTAAACATAAAAAAAGAAGAAAAACACTAGCAAGAGGGAAAATTAATCTGACTTCCACCAAATTAAAAAAATATTTTTGATATTAAAAATTTAAAAGGAAAATGAAAATAGAAGACACACCATCAAATTCGATAAGAGCTGAGTATATATAACTCACTTAAAATAAATATAAATATTTAATAAAGTACAAAAGTATGTTCAACCTCACTAATAAAGAAGTGAATTGCAAAATACTCCTATTAAGACTATTCCATTGGCAAACTCCAAATTTGGACAGAGTATGATGATACTGGAGCTTTCTTACTTTGATGGAAGGACCATAAATTGATGATGACATTCCAAACTCTAGAACTGTTCTAGAATCTAGAGAATAATTTGACAATAAATAAAGAAAACTGAAAAATGGTACATAGGTTGAGCCAACATTTCACTTATAAGAAAGTATTTTAAGGAAATAAGCAGAGACACAGAAAAGATTTATATGCAGTGATTTTACAATATTTTAAATAAAAAATAGTACAAATTAGCCACAGTACAATATTTCAAATACATTATCAGTTCAATGGCAATATTACCAATGTGGTATTACACTGCCATTGCAAGCTATTTTAGTAATAGGATAAATTGTTAGCAACAGATTTTTGAAAGAGAGCAAGTGACAAATAGAAGAAAAATATGGCACCATTCCAAGATATGCATGATAAAAAGACTGGAATAAAACATAAGATAAGAGTGATGGATTTGTAGGTAATTTTTGTTTTCTTCTTTAATTTTTCTATATTTTACAATTTTTTACAAAAATATATTATTTCTTCAAACTGGGAAAAAGATTTAAATATTAGAATTAATAAGCATTTTGAAATAAAACACACAAAAATAAAAATTTAAAATTTTCTCCTGTAAATACTTTGATTTATAGGTTAAATTGCTATTTTAGTTGTTCCTGCTGAAACTTGTTCAGCTGGAACAACTGAAGGTCTTGTTGCAAGGTCCAACTGCCCCAAGTAAAATTACAATTCAAGGAACACAACTCATGAATAAGAAAAAAAAAAGGCGTTCAGCTGATAAATTTCTACTGTAATAAGAGATCTGCCTTTTAGTATCAAAGTATATCTGAAAACTACTGAACTAAAAGTTTACCTGAGTAGAAGAGTCAGGGTTTGAAAGCATTAATTTTGATCCAGTTGCCAAGACAACCATTTCCTTTCACTATATGCTTAGGTGGTGGCTCATCTGTAACCTGTCTTTTAGGATATCTGGACTCCCCAACCTCCACCCTCCATGGCAGAAGAGTGGACAAAGTAAAAGCAACAAAAATGCTGAATACTAATATGTATGTTTAACTGTAACCTTAACAAATTATAACTTGGCAGAATATCAATTCAATATTAAATGCAGTATATTGGGGGGTGATGTCAGCAAGATGGAAGACTAGGAGGCCCCAGTGCTTGTCACCTCTCCAAAAAAAACAAGAACAATGAATGAACAACTACATGCCAATGGAAATATCTCTAGGACAGCTCCGGAATACAATGGGAGAGTTGCAGAAACACTGTGGAGCACAGAAACCCAGGATACTCTCATATACAAGCATAGGAAGTATTTTGCTTGTGTCATCCCATCCCTCAGCCTGGCATAGCTCAGCACCAAGAGGGGTTCCCTCTGTGCAACCTTCTCCCATGGTGGAAATGGAGAGTAGGAGGAACCAGTAGCCCTCACCACCATGACAGAAACCTGCAGCATTCACTACTGAGGACCCCTACAGTCTTCACTGACACTGAACCCAGTTGAAGGAGCTTTCTGGAGGGCATGCCACTTTGCCACCCACCTTGGAGAGGCAGCAAGCACTGCTGTAAGCCCTTCCCCTCAAAGGAGCTGCTCCTGTGCCTCATTCTCACATCCTGGGGCTAGAACCAACCCTCCCCTCTCCTGCACCCCAGATACCAATGTCACTGCTGCTGCAAGCTCACATGGACCTCAGATCCTGGTGCTACTGCCACTGCATGTACACCTGCAGGCAAGACTCAATGCCAAGCAAGATTCCCTTAGCCAGGACTTCCTCCTGCAAGGATAAAGGAAAACAGCAGGACCACAGAAACCTTCAATGCCACAAATATTCACAGCCTAGGCCACTAAAGACCTCCTCCGTCTTCACCGATGCTGGCTTCAGCTGACAGAGCTCCACAGAGACTATGCCACTGCTGAGGCCCCACAGAGCCACCACACCTCTCCCAGCTAGTGCCCTCACATACACCCATAAATAAGGTCTTTCCCACCAAATCCAGTCCATAAAGTCTGCAAGAGGTGACTGTTCCCTCCAACTTGCAGACATCCATGCAAGGCTTCAAGAAACATAAAAAATTAAGGAAATATGACACCACCAAAGGAACACAATAAGTTTTCAGTTACTAAAACTAAAGAAATAAAGATCTACAAAAATTTCTGTCAAAGAATTCAAAATTCTCTTTTAGCTTGGTGAGCTAAAAGAGAACACAGTCAACTCAATGAAATCAGAAAAGCAATACCTGAACAAAACTAGAAGTTCAACAAAGAGACATCATAAAAAGGAACCAAACAGAAATGTTGGAGCTGAAAAATACAATGAGTAAAATGAAAAATACAATAGAAAATTTTAACAACAGACTCAAGCAAAAAAAAAAAAAAAATTGTTAACCCAAAAACAAGTCATTTAAAATTATTCACTCAGAGGAGAAAAAAGAATGAAAAAGAGTGAAGAAAGCCTAAGAGATTTGTGAGAAACAACCAAGTGAACCAATATAAACATTATGGGATTACCAGAAAAAGCAGAGAAAAAGAAAGGGGCAGAAAATATATTTGAAGAAATAATGGCTTTAAATTTCCCAAATCAGAGGAGGAAAATGGACATCCAGATTCATAAAGCCCAAAGGTTCCCAAGTAAGTTGAAACTAAAGAGGTCTATACTGAGAAACATTATAATTAAATTGTTAAAAGTCAAAGACAAAGAGAATTTTGAAAGCAGCAATAGAAAAACAATGCATAATATAAAGAGAAATGCCATAAGGCTATCCGTGGACTTCTCAGTAGAAAGCTTGCAGGTGAGGAGACTGAGATAATATTTTCAAAGTACTGAAAGAAAATACTACCAATCAAGATTACTATACCTGGCAAAATTATCCTTTAAAAATGGAGGAGAGATAAAGACATAACCAGACAAACAAAACCTGATGGAGTTTGCCACCACTAGAAGTGCCTTGTAAGAACTGAATGTGGAGGACACTATGCTAAGGAAAATAAGTCAGTTACATGTAGAATCTAAAATAAGAGAACTCATATAAGAGAGAAGAATGATGGTTGCCTGGGGCTGGGGGGAGGGGTAAATGGGGAGATGTTGGTCAAAGGGTACAAAGTTTCAGTCATGCAAGATGGATAAGTTCTGTAGATCTAATGTACAACAATATGAGTATAGTTAACAATACTTTATTTTATACTTGAAATTTGCTAAGAGAGTAGATTTTAAGTGGTCCTGGTACACAAGAAAAGAGGTAAGTAGCTAAGGGATGGATATGTTAATTCACTTGAATGTGGTAATGATTCACTATACATATGTATATCAAATCATCAAATTGTACACCTTAAATATACACAATTGTTAATTGTCAAAAAAAGCAAAAAAAAAAATCAAATAGCAGTATATTGAATTTTATGTATATAAAATAGAAAGTTTAACATTTACATATAGGCATATATTTATGTATATGGAAAATCAACTTTCATAAATACATTTCAAATTCAATTAAAAGTACATATATTTTAAATGTCTAAAATGTCTTTTACGTCTATTTAGTTTAAAATGTTCAAAATATTTTTACATCTCATGTTGCCAAATGAAAACTTGAATTAAAAATTTGACAGTGAACATGTTAAATCCACAATGAGGTCATGAGAGCATTTTCTAATTACAAGTATATTCTTGGTTATATATCCAAAATTTATCTCTCTAGACGCAAGGGTATAAATTTCCCACTTATGAGAATTTCTGTGAAGTATCCAAGATATTATAGAATATATACAAAAATATATTTGTAAATAAATACGGCAACTTTAATGTATTAGATATATTAAAATATTGATATTTTAGATTCCATTAATTGGGATTTTTAGTTATCCAGATAAGGCCTTAGCATTGCTGGTATCTCTAGAAGCCTGAAAGCCAATAACTTCTTCCCTATCCAAGTTTATCAGAAAGCCAAGGCCAATTAGAGACTTTTATTATTTGGTTTAAAGAAAGCCAAGGCAAGTTAGAGACCTTTATTATTTATATAGCTAATATTGAAGAATGTGGTTCATAGCTGCAGGCAAATGAAATACCTAATATTGTTCCCAGAATTAAACATGTGTGCCCATCCAAAGACAGAGTTAGTCCAAGGATGACCTTGTCCTGTTTAAAATGTATGGCTTTGAAGAGCAGAGCTAAATTTATGCTGGGAGCAACTTGCTCAACTTGCTTGATACTGGTATATTTTAAAGCTTTTATCTGTTTTATTATAACTACCACTACTAATGAGTAATTAAAAGTTTTAGATAGGCAGATATATATAGTTACAGATATTTTATCTAGTTTTTATCTAATCTTAATAGCACATGTTTCAAATAATTAATAGAATATTAATAAATGACTCATATCTATTTATCATGGCCAATCAGAAAAAAACTGATTCTTAGGAACATTTCATTAAAATTAGTTTGTACATCTAGAATAAAAGTATTTCAACTGAAGTAAGAAAATATATGCTAAGTCTTTACAAAGGAGAGTCCCATGATTGTGAGTTATCACATTTCTGATACAGGTTGTCCACTTTCTCTGTGTGTTGTTTTTACTACCATTGTTCTCTAAACACCTAAGACTGAAAGGTAAGAGGAAAAACTGAAACAAATGTTTAAAAAGGCAAGTTTTGTAGTTAAAGAAAATAGTAGGTTAAAAAGTGATAAAATAAAAGTATGATTGAAACAAGTGAAAATGATAAAAGATATTTAGGAGGCTTTTTAAACAACAATACTTAAAGATTCTACATCCTGTATCTATTGCATAGTGTATATTGACCTCTTAGATTCCACGACCTCTGCTCTCTAAGAAAATTTCTTTGTCATCCTCCCCAGTTACCGTACCATGAGTTCATTCACATTAATTTAACACACGATCATCTAAAGGATGTGATAAGTTGGTGTTTATATCTCTTAAGGGACCGAGGAGATGAAAACTAGGCATCACCAAAAGGTATAACTTTAGGTTGTTGGATACCCTTGCATTTTTCTTAATTATTTCTGACATTTTATCTATTTCACCATGAACTTCCTTGGAGAATACAGATGAAAAAATGTCTTCGTGACACAGAAGAAGAAATACATCTTCTCTTAATAAATCCTACCTGAAATCATATAGGGGAAGGAAAGAAGGAATAACAGTTAACATTTATCACTCATACTGTTTCATTTGCTAAACTCTTTTTGTAACCTGAAAGACAGTTTCTTTTCAGCATGAAAGAGATTTCAGATAAGGTGTGAGGGTCTGAGAAAAAGAATTTTGGATACACTATATAAGGATCTGTCCAAGGGGAAATTGAGATGTGGAAACAACAAGCACTGCCTGTCCTAATCCTAAACTCTGAAGATAAGACAGCATTTTGTTAATTGATATATTCTTAGCACTTAACATATGGTAGGTATTCAATAAGTGTATCTTAAAATACTTTGAGTTGCATATAGCATTTCAATTAAGATGTCATGAATCCTTTCAGAAATGTGTGCTAAACCAGAAGAACATACATAAACTAAAGACACAGACTGTGTATCTATTGCATACCACACCTACTGCCCAGGGCAAAACTTACTGTTTGTGGTATGTAACAGAGTTTATTGTTGAATCCATGATTTAAAAATTAAAAGAGCTAAGAAAATATTGAGGCAAAGGCAAAAATACATTTCTTATAAATGGTTTCTGTTAGTTTTTCTTGGCTCAAGAGGTTACAAAAGATGGCAGGACCTCTTCCAAGATGGCCCCAGTGAGCCATGCCTCCTGGTATTAATACTTTTGTGTAGTCACCTCCTATATTGAATCTAGGCAGATAATAAATAGAAGACAGTAGAAGTGACTCTGTGTGACTTTTAAGGTCAAATTAGAAGATTTGTTGTATCTAATAGCTTCCTCTTTGCTCTTTTAGAAGGAGCACTTTGGGGGAAACCAGCCACCATGCAAGAAGACTATCCTGAGACTGCCATGTTCTGAGTAAGTCCAAGCCAGCCACGTGGAAAAGCCCCACACAGAGACAGAGATGCCAGCCAGCTTCACAGCATTCTAGCTTTCTCAGCTGAGACACCAGACATATGAGAGAAGTTATCTTAATGAACTAAGCCAAATGGGTGGATAGCCATGCTTAAACTTGGAATCCGTTATTAAACCTTCCTCTGGGACTTCGGATGGGGAGGGTGAGTATTAAAGGGGTAGCTTAAAGGAGGTTCGATTACCAAGAATCAGAACACACTCATACCAATCTCTTTGGGTCCAACAGTACAAGGATGTGCAGTAAGATCAGCAGGCTTCCACAGGTATAGATATTGGTAAACTTAGGTATAATTAAGGAAGTTCCTATAATTTCATTTAATATTTTAAACTGGTGTTAATATAACTAATATCTTAATTTTAATTATTCTCTATATGGCATCTTAGATTTTAATTTATTCTGTTATTTTCAATTAATAAGATTTTGTAGAGGTTTATGTTAAGAGTAGGTGTCTGCTATTGACCATGGCTTTATTTTTTCTGGTATGTGTCTGGAAATACAAATCAATTGAGGTATAAAACTTCTCCTGCTCTTTCTGACAAGTTACATGAAGCAAAGAGACCATAATGATGTCACATATGTGAACAAGTATTTTACTAATTACCTCTATTTAGAGGTCAAGACTAACCATGATGGCAAATAATCTCAATAACAGATTTGATATTAGACAAGAACTAGAAGGAAGAGAACAAAAATTGGAGAATATATTTTTCACATCAATTGATTTTTTAAATTGAGTCATGCAGACTTTTTTTTATTCAACTTTATTTGGGTAGATAATCCCTATTATCTGTTAGGGATGTTGCAAAATGTAGAGGAAATAACTGAAAAGAAGACAGAGAAAGACTTCATCCCCAAGGAGATTTTAGTGATGGAGCTGGTGAGTAAGGGCAAGTAAACAAACAGAAAGTCAACATAGGACTTTCCTGGTGGGACAGTGGTTAAGAATCCACCTGCCAATGCAGGGGACACGGGTTTTAGACCTGATCCGGAAAGATCCCACATGCTGTGGAGCAACTAAGCCCATGTGCCACAACTACTGAGTCTGCACTCTAGAGAGCCCACAAGCCACAAGTACTGACCCCGCATGCTGCAACTACTGAAGTCCATGCTCCTAGAGCCCATGCTCCACAACAAGAGAAACCATCGCAATGAGAAGCCTGTGCACTGCAACGAAGAGTAGCCCCCACTCACTGCAACTAGAGAAAGCCCTGGAGCAGCAAGAAAGACCCCAACACAGCCAAAAATAAAAGCAAACAAATAAATAAATTTATTTTTAAAAAAATCAACATAAATCTCCTTCAAGGTGTCAAATATTGAAGCATGTTAGTAATTATACGCAATCCTCACATAACTGTTGATAATATAATCCTGGAAAAAATATTCCATTTTGGTTGAGTCATGAAGGTAATTCATTATTAACAACAGATACTGTGGTATGTATATATTGAATATATTTGTAATTTAAATTTTCTCTTTGTATGTGCCTGTATTTAGGCCAATAATCATATTATGTTCTGTTCTTCATTTTCCTCTTGTGTTGTATTCCCTTGTTCTTTGACCATAGAAGCAATGTGGCAATGAACAGTAAGATAATAAAAGTCTTAGGACTTCATTATGGATATTTTCTTTTGACTTATCTTCTTGTTTATAAATTCTTTCTTCAGTTATATTTAAGCTACCAATAAACCCTCCATCAAGTTCCTG
Source organism: Aethalodelphis obliquidens (assembly GCF_003676395.1). Taxonomy (NCBI): domain Eukaryota; kingdom Metazoa; phylum Chordata; class Mammalia; order Artiodactyla; family Delphinidae; genus Aethalodelphis; species Aethalodelphis obliquidens. Next base: position 6,670,034 of record NW_020838025.1, on the reverse strand, counting down.
ATATAATTTACTATAATTTTTAGATCTGGAGTTTACATTTTGTCCTTTTTTTGTAGTTTTTTAGGTTTCTGACATTTTCAATTTTCTTGTTTATATTCTTGAACATATAACATAAATATATTATCATATGCATCTCTCTACTCCATTATCTTGACACCCTGTGATTGTATTTCTACTGACTCTTATTTCTCTTGGTTTTCATTTGTTTTCCTTTAATGTGTTTACAGTTAATTTGGATTGAGGGTCAATAATTTATATGAAATGAAATCTGTTGGGTGGCTAGAACATTTGCAATCAAAAATAACTTAATTGCCCTCAGGCTTTAGTACTTGCTAGGGAGGGTCTACTTTTAGGTTCCCTTCTTCCTAGATAATAGCCTTTCAAAGTCGTATTTCAGAGAGTGTTTTCTGGCAGATGCTGTAATACAGTGTTGATCCTCCTAGTTTGGAGGCTGGTAGAAATTTTTCTCAGATTATTAGTTTCTCAGCTTCTTGGCAGATGAATCTAATGCAAAGGTGATAATCCCCAATATAGTGCATCAATCTGGGTATATGTCTTTTCCTGAACTGTGACCTTGTGAGTCCTCACTGCTTTTTTAATTATCTCATGTATTGAAGCAGGTTTTAAAAAAATATTTTATCTAGGCTTTCTAGGTGTTCTCAGTGAGAGGTTGGTTCAAGTCACTTATTCCAACATTACTTAGAAGCAGAAGTTCTGCATTCATATTTCTTTGCATTCTTATGAAAATTTAAAGGAAAGGCAAAATATGAATTTATCACTGTTTAAAATTTTCTTTTATATGTATGTATTAGTTTTCATAGACTTCATATAAGATTTTATTTTTTACCGGGAAATTTCAAGTTGTTTTTATTTGATTGTTCACAGGTTCCATGTCCAGCTCTTTAGGACACATTATGTTCAGACTGGCAAAATGCTCAGGTTCAACAGTCTGCTCTTTCCTGTATTGGGTTGGCCAAAGGTTCATTCGGGTTTTTCCGTAACATCTTATGGAAATATGTGAATTACTAGTTAAGAATGGAGTAAGACCATTGCAAAATTATTCATTAGTAAATTATATTTTTAAATTATAGTTCAGAGTTCTTTGGTAATATACAAGAGAAACTAACTATGATTGCCAAGAGCCTTGGGCAGTTCCAAGGATTTCAGAAATGGTACCTAATGAATAGACTCTTCAGGGGAACTCTTTGGGTTGACGATAGTCCAAACATTTTTATACATTGGGCCTCTCTGCATAAAACACTTGTTTTGCCTTGGAGTCCTATCAACAAGGAAAAGTATGACAACATTTTTTACATAACTATTTACTGAGTAACCCCCTTTTTTTTCCCAAAAAAAAGAAGTTATAGTTTCCTCATTTATTGTAGAGTCATAACAACTCTGCAAGACAAATATTATACTTTTCATGTTACACAGAAGTTAAATAACTTGTTTATTTCCCTGGAGTCAGAGAAATGAGTAATATTGGTCTGTCTTGGGAAGAAAAAATTGGTTTAAAGACTTTAATGTTCCTAAGATCATAGGATCAGTAAATGACAAACTGGGATTTCCACTTTAAGTCTTTCTTTTATGCCACATTATCTCTTTACATTTAGGGACAGCCTGTTTTCATGAAATTCAGATGAAAAAGTTACAATAAAAAGTAAGCTTTCTCTGTTGACCTTAAAAGAACCATGTAATATTGAAATCAATCTTGCCACTATGTTCATTTTTTCACCTCATCTTTAGGATTATGATCTGTATTGTGTTATATCTATCTTATAAGAACGTTAATAGTATTTTTTTTAATGGAAGCAAAATAAAATAGTATAAAAATCTGTATATTCCAGAATACAGCTATTAAATCATGTTACTGGACATAAAGACAATGAGATCTACTACTGATGTGGGATAATGGTAACCATTGATTAAAGTAAGTCATTATAAGCTCATTAATAAAGCTGTGGTTTTTCATACTTGGACAGATCTCTTTAGGGAAACTTCTAGATTAAAAATAAATTTTATTATTTTAGCTGAGAGCAAGCCTTTCTAAAGTCACAGGAATTATATAGCCAATTTGTAGTGCTAGTTACCGGTAATATTAGAAATCCCCAAAAGCCAAACTAATATTCTCTAGCCAAGCTTATAAGAATATGGGATATCCTCAAATGGTTATTTTCTCTATGCTTGGCTTCCAAACATTCTTCAAAAGTCATCTCATCTAGTAGCTAAGTATTTGTTTTATTTCACATGATTTTTTTTTTTCATCTACAATGAGGTAAATTTGGTAACCAATAACCGAACCAATAATTTCAATAATTTATGTGTCACTTTATTTATTTAAGGTATGTGTTATTTATAAACTGATGCTTGAAAATCTCTACCTAATCAAAATCATGAGCATGGTAACTATTTTTTTTAGTTTCCTCCATGAAACTAAAAAATGTAATTTTCTACATGTAATTTTCTACAAACTTTCTAAGTCAGATGCTTTATTTTGTCATATTCTTGAGTGATAATAATTTAATTTTAGCATTTCTTTTATTTATATTTTAAAATCTCACATCCTAATAGAGTATTATATTAAAATTATTCTTTTAAAATTATAGCATAGCAAAATTGAGCTATTTGTAATGAGGTGGATGGACCTAGAGTCTGTCATACAGAGTGAAGTAAGTCAGAAAAAGAAAGACACATATATATGGAATTTAAGAAAAAAAAATGTCATGAAGAACCTAGGGGTAAGACAGGAATAAAGACACAGACTTACTAGACAATGGACTTGAGGATATGGGGAGGGGGAAGGGTAAGCTGTGACAAAGTGAGAGAGTGGCATGGACATATATATACACTACCAAACGTAAAATAGATAGCTAGTGGGAAGCAGCCACATAGCACAGGGAGATCAGCTCGGTGCTTTGTGACCACCTAGAGGGGTGGGATATGGTGGGTGGGAGGGAGGGAGATGCAAGAGGGAAGAGACATGGGAACATATGTATAACTGATTCACTTTGTTATAAAGCAGAAACTAACACACCATTGTAAAGCAATTATACTCCAATAAAGATGTAAAAAAAAATTATAGCATAGTGAGACTCTATTGGATAGCTATACACATTAAATCTATTTTCAAAATCTGCAAGTACAAATTATAGATTTCAGTGTACAATTAGACATAAGTGCTTTCTCCACTAATATAAATTTTAGAAATGCTAGATTGTTAAGAATGTAAAACTAAACTATTAAATGCAGAGTTATTTGATAAAAATACATTGATTTTTAAATTATTAATAAGGCTTTTTGTGAAATGAAATAACTACTGGGAATGGGGGCCAAGTGTTTTCAAAAGATGAAACGGTACTTGACTGGAAGGTTCTCCTGACAAACTTGGTGCATCTTGGTAGGTACATCTTATGTGAGTCAGGTAAGGTCCAGAAGTCACACAAGCGATGGACCACAGAAAAGGAGGGAAAGGAGAGTACGCCACAATCTTCTATGCCAGCCAGAAAAGGAATACATCCTACAGATGTGAGGGTAAAGTTCAGGGACCTTACATGCTGAGGTAGCCCTAGAATTCTGTTTCTAAATATCATCTAAACACTTATATTTGATTTTTGTGTCATATTTTATGTTCATGAAAGTTTCATTATATCTTGCTAAGGGTACTATTTTTCTGTATTTAAAAGAGAGTGATTTTGCTGTCTAGCAATATTACCTGAGACTAATTACATAGACATTTTAGTGTTTCATTTCCCTGAGATAGTTATTATAATATTACACTTAGGTTATTTCTTAGTTCTCTTCACTTAATTCTTACCCCTTAAGGAGTGCATTATTATCCTCCTTTTAAAAGCTTATGTTTGGTGAGGTAAATTTCCTTTAGACAATGTATTAGAGGAACCATTTTCTAAACACATACTTTTTTGACTGAAGTCTATCTTTTTTGCAACTCATCGCTATGGAAAAAGTATTGTGTTTCCCAAAAGCTGAGAATAGTTTCAAGCAATGTGCTCCTTTCTCTACCTAGAGATTGTGTAACCAGTCATCACTCTAAAGTGAGTCTACCTTTAATTTTGTTTTTTTAAATCGTCCAGAGGTGGTTTTATCATTCCCTCTATTTTATTTTTAATTTCTTGTTTATGATGTATTTGCAAAATGGCTTGAGTAGGTGGTTGAACATGAATGAAATTGTATGTTTTATTGGGGATTAAATCTGTAAGCTTAACCTCAATAACACCTTGCTTTTAATCTGAGTGGTGCTATTTTTGCACCAAAAATCATTACACATATTTTTCACTATTATAGAATGGCTGAGCCTGGATAGCCCTTGAAAAAATATATCTTTGGCCTGCCACATTTTTTCATTATTTTCTATGGTCCTTCATGTCTTTTTCTCTTTCTCCCAGCCTATTTCATCCCATGTCATGTTTTTCCACAGTCTGGTTACCATTTTTAAAATATGTTAACTGAACATATTTTTTAAAATATGGTTTTACTTAAAATTCTGAAGAATGAAACTATAACACTAAAGTACCAAGTGATAGAGTTAGATTTTAGATGCCTTCCTTGGTGCCCCCTTAAACACATATAAGTGGCTGCCTAATCTACTAAACTATGCATTTCTTGAGCAAAAGAATTTAAGTACATTTGTTTTTGTATAAATCGGTATGTGTGTGTGTACTCATATATACATGTATGAGCATAAGACTAATTTTATGCATCACTACATTTACATATATACTAGCAGTTTATTGTAAATGTGTTTGAATAAAAATCTAATTTATCTTATCAACTATCCATAAGACAAGTCCTAATTTGAAATAATTTAAGGAGGACTTTGAGAAAACAAACATATCATCCTTAACATATACAAAGCAAATATTTCATTGAGGCAGATAAATATCAGAATAAAACTTACAGAAAATATCAGAAGTCAAAAAACTCATAGATCTTTCAGCCAGTTCTACATTAATTTAGGATTAAAAATTTAAAAAGCAAATCTAGGTTTTATTCAGACATCATTCTCATCCTATTATATTCAGTGTTAGTTGAACCATCTAAATTAAAGATAATTAAAATTTTTAGTTCAGCAATTTGTTAATAGCACTCATGAGGAAAAAATTATACAAACTGATAAAAACCAATGTTTTCTTTTGTTATTTCAAAGTTATTTGCCAACAGGAGGTTTAAAAAAGAACATGCAAATGGGAAAACTGTACCAACTAACTACTATATTTAAATGAAATCTATTTACCTTTTATCCAGTCTGAATAGATGCTTTTTAATTATTGCTAATTGTTTAAGAAGGCTTTGCATCCCCCAGAAGATTTAGTCTGAATAAATTTAATTCCTTTAAAATCTCCTTCAGTTACAGGCAAATACAGTAAGAAGCCCCATAGATATGGCGGTAAATAGTCATAAAGGCAGAAACATTTAAATAAGTAGAGCAAGGAAGTCTTCCCCAAAAGAGGCAGAAAAGCTATATGGTTAGGATGTAAGAGCCAAACATGAAACACAGAGTTGAAACATTTGAGATGGCTGTGAAAAAGGTCTATGTTCACTTGTTAAAGAATGCGCTGGGGCAGACGAAATCATATGAATAGTTCTTTCACAGGTCACAGCGTCCATTCAGCCTGTGACATTGTTATTACCCACAGAAATAGATGTGCCTAATTAATATTCTGAACATACCTGGGAGAACATTCTTAAGGAAATCATCCTCTGGTGGTTTGAGAATTAAAAAAAAAGAAAGAAAGAAAACAGTAAGCATTAAAAATTGGATCTAGATAACAAAGTCAACTGCTTTCAAAGTTTAATGCCAGCTGCAAATAGGAGTCTTGTTTGTGTACATTTCTTGGTATAAATGGTTGTGCCTTGTGAAATAAAGTTCAACAGTAGTTTGAATTTATTAGTAATTATATTCTTGCCATTTCAAGAAATAACAGGCAAAAGTCAGCTACAGAAAGTTTGTCATAGTAAACTGTGCAAATTCATATAATAATGAATAATGTAGCAATTTATAAATTGAGCATTTATTAATGTAAAATGCTTAGAGTGAAAATACAGTATCAGGAAAAAGAATTTAGTATTTTCTTGAAAAAGTAGGTATGTCATTGATTGGAGAAACAATCACCTGGAAATAATGTTTAAGATATTTCTAAATAAATTATTAATTTTCAATATATGATTAAATCTAAATTTCTCATACACAGCTACAATACAATAAGCCATGAACTTCTCAGTTTTTTTATTTTGAACATTTTACATTTACAATAGCATTTATGGAAGATTAATTATAATTATACTTAAAATTTTACTTTTGCAAATTGGGATCTAAAACCATAATTAGTTTAAAAATATAATAAAAAATAGACTGTAGGACAAATTTTATGAGCTATTTTAATATATAAATTTAACATATGCATATTTATATATAAATGGCATATATAAGACCACATATATGTATAACGCATACATATACAAATATTAAAGAAAGAACTGAGGATAACACTATAAAATATTCAATAAAACAAGATAAAGGTATTTACTGAAGAATTTAGTAGTTAACGTACTTTATCCTGTTTACATACCTGCATTTAACAAAGTAATACATTCTGAAATGGGAGTCAGGTGTTTAGTGCCCAAACTTAATACAGTACGTATAAAACAAAATCCCTATTGAAATGAATGGAGCCATTCATTTCCCAGACACAAAAAGCTGTAGTTTCTTTGTCTTGCTACTTTAAGGCCCCTTGGTAGCATTTTTCCTTTTTTATGGTGCTTTAGGTATAGATGCTTCTCTGCTCAGAAATCATGAAAAAACTACAAGTAGCAAATACCTAAATATGTAACAGGTGTATAAGTGCTCCTCAGGATAAATAGATTATGGACAATTAATGGTCATCGTACCTCTGTCTTCATTTCCACTTGTTCCTGTAGAGTACACTAGTGGCTTATTAGGAATATAACCAAAGCAGTAACACAAATTCCAGGTTCAAAGTTAACTGAGGAAAATCTGGTTCCTTGCTTCTTGAGTGTTCCTTGTGAAAAGAACAATAAGCAATGCAGAAACAAAGTCATAAATGAGTATCATTCAAGGGACCACTTACAAAAAACCCATGTTATATTTTTGTCTGGTTGTAAGTATATTTCAAATTGAATGATCAAAGGAGGATTTAACACCACTTCAAAAGTTGTTAAATGCAATAGGTGGTCCTTGTTTGGATTATGATTCAAACAAATCAAACCAAATGTGATCATGTTATGAAAAAAGAAATCAAAGAAATTTGAGCACATTGGATATATGATGACATTTTAAAAATTATCTTTTTTAGTTGTGAGAATGAAATTGTGCTTTGGATTTTTTTAATTTGTGGGTGAAATGATGTATTGTCTGGAATTCCTTCAAAATAATTGGAATGGCGAGTAGAAAGTGGGTGGATGTATTGTGGTGATATTTGAAATATGTTCAAAAATTCTTTGATATGCCTCCTTTCAAGATGTGGAGCTTGATTCCTCTCTCCTTGTGCATGGGATGTGTGTCATGATTTACTTCTAGCAAGCAGAGTATGGCAGAAATGACAGTGTGTGATTTCCAACACTAAGTTACAAGAGTCATTGAGCCTTCCTTTTTGTACTCTCTCTTGTAGATCCTGCTCTGTGGGGAAACAGTGGCTGTCATGAGGACATTCCAGCAACGCTATGTAGTGAAGAAGTGAGTCTTTCTGCCAACAACCCCTGAGGACCTGAGGCCTCCTGCCAACAACCATGAGAGAGAATCACCTTGGAAGTGAATCCTGTGGCCCTGACCCTACTACAGATGACCACAGTCCACGCCAACAGCCTGACTGCAAATTCGACTGACTCTCAGAGCCGCCCAGCTAAGGTGCTCCCAAATTTGTGACCCACAGAAAAGGCGATGATAAATGTTTACTGTTTCAAGCTACTAGGTTGTTGTTGTTTGTTTGTTTTTGTAGCAACATATAACTAACAGTATCTATGAAACCAGATTCTCTATCTGTTGAGTTTTTGATGCTATTGAATAATGAAACATGAGGAGTTATTATAATATTTTGTCTACTTTCATGTATATTTTAATAACTTGATAACTTTTTTATAATTAATTAATTAATTTTTGACTGTGTTGGGTCTTCGTTGCTGCGCTAGGGCTTTCCCTAGTTGCGGCGAGCAGGGGCTACTCTTTGTTGCGGTGCGCAGGCTTCTCATTGCGGTGGCTTCTCTTGTTGCGGAGCACGGGCTCTAGGTGTGCAGGCTTCAGTAGTTATGGCATGTGGGCTCAGTAGCTGTGGCTTGTGGGCTCTAGAGCACAGGCTCAGTAGTTGTGGCACACAGGCTTAGTTGCTCTGCAGCATGTGGGATATTCCCGGACCAGGGCTCGAACCCGTGTCCCCTGCATTGGCAGGTGGATTCTTAACCACTGCACCACCAAGGAAACCCAACTTGGTAACTTTTTAAAACTTGTTTTCATTTTTCTTATTCCAAGCTGTCATTTAAATGGAAATTATAGACATTTTGTTAAAGTGTAAAAACTTATAGTTTTCTTTAAAAAGAGTTCTTTTAAACCTTTTCGCTATTTTTTTCTCCAATAGTTCATAGATACATTTGGATCATACTCACCATTTTCCAGCAACTTTCCAAAAAGTAGATCTCAATGAAAAAAAAAAAAACACGCTAACAAAATCATGTAGGGCTATAAAATAGAGCCAGCACTAAGCGGGGACTTGGAGAAGTGATTTAGGTCCTCCCCACATCATAATTTTTATCACACTCTCACAAATAAGCATACTCTGTGAGTAAAACAGTGTGTTTTCTTGGCAAACACAGCTTCCAGATAAGACCCCTTGAGCTCTGACTGTACCAAAATAAGACTATACATGTGAAAGACATTATCTTTAAAGATTGCTGTGATATGATTGCCTAAACCTCTATCTAAAATGAATATAATCAGTGAATATAATATATTTAATAGCCTTGAACTAAGTGCTAAATGAAAATGAAATATATTTTAACCTAAGGAAAACAAAGTGTTTTTTTTTTCATAGAGTAAATTCTGAAGGGATTAATTTCTAAAGTTTTGTGTCTTTGATCTTCAAAAATGTAAGTTCAGCATATCATATTAAATAGAAAATGTATCTATTATCAACTATAATCAGGCTTTTATAGAGGAAAGTAATGCATATTAGGCACATATCATGTTTGATACATTTTATTATGTTGATTTCTCACATTTTCCCTGTGAGTTACTTGTTTTTTTCACATTTATAGAGGAGGAAGGAAAACTTGAAAGATAAATTCTCTTACTAGGATTACACAATTAAAATTAATGGTTCCCGGGCTTCCCTAGTGGTGCAGTGGTTGAGAGTCCGCCTGCCGATGCAGGGGACAAGGGTTTGTGCCCAGGTCCGGGAAGATCCCACATGCCGCGGAGCGGCTGGGCCCATGAGCCATGGCCGCTGAGCCTGCACGTCCGGAGCCTGTGCTCCGCAACGGGAGAGGCCACAACAGTACCACAAAAAAAAAAAAAAAAAATGGTTCCCTATTTCATATTTGAGCTTCACTGAGTCTAAATTCCCAAATCACAGGGAGAACTGTTATGTACCTAGCACTGTGTTCTGTTCCATGTGGACAGAAAAGAGGACTACAGCATAGCCTCTGCCCTCAGTATATATTTAAATGTAAGGAAACAAAATATTAAATGGAAAATATCAGGGCATGAAAATATTAATGGTATACTGCCTGGGTCTGCTATCATTGAAATGGAAATCTACAGGAATTAGGGTTGTGTGTGGTCAACAGCAGGTGAAGAAATTTTCATTAAGGAGGTGAGATTTTAAGTAAGCTTTGAGAAAAAAAAGTATAATTTAAATAGACAGAATGTAGTGTGTGGGTATTATTGGTTAACTTAATCCCCACTCCCAGCCACCTTTCAGTTGAAGGAACTGCGTAGAAGAGTTCTAAATGATGACATTTAAGAAAAAGTCAGCTGTGAGATTTCTGGGAAGCCTGTTGCCTTCTTCATACTCCTTTCTCTTTTCGCTTCTTGTTGGAACTCAGATGTGATAACTGGAGCTGAAGAGAACATGCAACGCCTCAGGGTCACGTCACTGAGCTGCTCAACTAGCACCAGTAAGTGCTCATCAGAGCCTTCTTGTTATATAACAAAAACAAACCCATGTTTGTTTAAGGCTCCATATTTGGGCTATCTATTACTTCTTGCACAAACATTCCTAATAGATATGGAGTGGTATACACTATTCCAGGTAAGAGAAAAACCCTGAAAATGCACTCATCCTGCGCATAAAAAGTTTAAACTTCCATGACTGATAGTATTTGAATATAACTTAATCTGATTCCAAGTCTAATCTTTGGCTAATAAATCCTGATGTGTTGCCTGAGAGAATCGGGCTTATTGTTTCCTTTAAGGTCTCATGTATTAATCTTCTCCATATAGTTGTATCTGAGATCATCTGCTGAATATAGGGTGGAATGAAGATTATGAGATTGTGTGAAGTCCTGAATAATCTCTATTTGGAATGTTCAATGGAATCCCTGGACCCACCCATGAAATGAAATAAAAACCTGGATAAGCAACTGTGGAGGTCAGTTGGAAGTTAGTAAACTAGTATTTATTACTTTCGAGAATTAAGTTCTATACTCAACTGTGGTGACTGGGTTTAAGTTAGTTTGTGTAATTTTCTTACTTCTGGTACATTTGGAAGGGATAGACGACAGTATTAAAGTTAGTTTTATATAAGAGATGAAGGAAAAACATGACCTGGGCTTCAGTTTAAGGGATTGATAATGTTAATACTTCTGACTGAAAGGAAGCTATTTGAAAGGAGTGTTTGTCTTGGAGGGAAAGAGATAATTTCCCTGTTGGATGTATATGCATTTGAGTACCCCTTATGTGGACTTAGTAAGCTGCTGAGAACAGGCACAGAGACAAAGGCAGTGGGTTATGAATGGAGTTTGACATTAAGAAGTAATCAGGAAGAAAAGCAACAACAACTAGAAAAGTGGCTGATTTAATTAGACCGGCAAGCTAAAATTGCAGGTATCAAGAACAGATGTGTGAGCTTCCATAAGGGGAAGGCAGCAGTGTGAGGAACGAATATCGTGCATGGAGATAGAGCAGCAGTTAGGAAGATGAAGTGTCAAGAAAGCCAAGGGAGGGGACTTCCCTGGTAGTCCAATGGTTAAGACTCTGCGCTCCCAATGCAGGGGGGCTGGGTTGGATCCCTGGTCAGAGAACTAGAGCTTGCATGTCACAAGTAAAAGATCCCGCACGTGGCAACGAAACTAAGACCCGGCGCAGTCAAATAAGTTTAAAAACAAAAGGCCAAGGGATACTGGTTGGGGACTCGGGAGAGCAACACAGTCAAAGGTAGGGCTGGGATTCAGGAAAGACCCTGCTGTTAGAAGGCTTTGGTGACCTGTAGGAGAGTAGAGTTCTGGTTGTGCTGCGGATGGTGAAGAGCCTTCATTCCAGGAGTGGGGGAATGAGTGCAAGGAGAGAGAATAGACAAAGCCTGCCCAATAAACAGCCGATTCCAAAAAGTGCATGTGCAGGATTGACGTGAAGTTTCAGGAGGATGGAAGGGGTTTATTCTCAATGTGGCAGCTGTTGGAGGGTGCAGATCCTGGAAGCATCAACTCCGTTTGACTTAGCAATTTGGGGTAATATATTTAAAGTCCTTTGCTTGTTTCACTGTGGTAATTGCTTCTGGATTTTTGAAAAAATTGTGTGAATATTTTTGAGTTGTACAAAGATTATAAAAAAATATTTTCTTCACTTTATAATAATTGCCCTGAATTACAAGGCACAATTAAGGTGCAGAAAGTTGCAAGTATTCAGCTCTTAATGAGAAAGTTTCTTCCTACTTTTAAAGCTCAAACAAAAATTTTTACAATATGTTTAGACAGAAAAATGTGTTTTGTTCATGGAAAAATTTTAAGTGTATTTTTACACTTATGCTTTTGTATCCAACTTTATGAAATGTAACTATTCTTTGCTATCTACATTCTAATCATTATTGTATGGCATCAGAAAGCTGCAAAAACATATCTTATTATCATGGCTCTGCACAAAATTGCCTTTATAGGATTGAACACAATAATTTGATTTTAAAATAATGCCACTACTTTCATCTAGTATGTATGTAGAAAGTAATCATGAACAAAATATCCACATTAAATATTAAAATAAAGACAAACAATAAAATGACTGAAAAAATGATCCTGTTCCTTATGCTATTCATTATTTTTTATTTAAGGTTCACATGATTAATTCTTCTTAGGACACTCATGCTAAGAAAACAAAGAAAGTAGCAAAACCATTAAAACAGTGTATGCCATGTGTTTTGTTTCTGATAAATAAACAAAAACAAGGAGACACAATCTCTTTTTGTCTAATGGGAGCTCTAAAACCACCATGTTCCTTGATTCCCCTCAGTTCTCAGGAAGCTCAGTTGAAATTTTTTGAAAGAGCCTCCAGCAGGTTAGCTTTTTTTGGCATGATTATTTCTCCATCCTGGCTTTACTACTTGGCTTTTCTATTCTTTCTCATGCTTTATTGGTTTACCATTCTATGATATCTTCTTTAATATCATCAGTTTTCTTATAGCCATTTTGGAAGGGGGCAAAACATAAATAATGAATTATATCATTGTCAAATCATACTAACGTTCAATAAATAAATTTTTTTTGTTTTGTTTTGCTTTTTTTTTGTGGTACGCGGGCCTCTCACTGCTGTGGCCTCTCCCGTTGCGGAGCACAGGCTACGGACGCGCAGGCTCAGCGGCCATGGCTCACAGGCCTAGCCGCTCCGCAGCATGTGGGATCTTCCCGGACCGGGGCACGAACCTGTGTCCCCGGCATCGGCAGGCGGACTCTCAACCACTGAGCCACGAGGGAATCCCAATAAATGTGTTTTAGGGAAAATATTAAGATAAGTTTTAAAAGAATTAACTAGTCTTAAGCTAAAATTACAGTTTTAAATACCATTGTTATTTAAATGAATTTAGTTGAATGTTGAAGTCAGTTTATTAATGAAACTTACATTACTATTAAAAAATAATCTAGAGACAAAAAGAGGACAATAGATTAGACTATTAATTAGAAATGTTCTAGATTGTATAGGGTATGAAATGAAAATAAGTATAACCGATTAAGCGTAGCAGATAATTTCCTGATCTGGGAGACTGTAAATCCACTTCTTACTCTGACTAGACCACTGAAATGTATCTGATCTTGACTAAGGCTTGACCTTTTGAGATTTCAGTTTTTTCGTCTGTAAAATGAATAAATTTGACTTACCAGTAAGGCTCCTTCCAACTCTAAAACTTCTTTCCTGGAATGGTTTTTAAAATCTTTCTATTTTAGATGCACTACTTATCTTTGTTTTGTTTTATCTTATTTGACTGGATATAACAATGGGTTAGGAGAAGCAAAAAATTGCATAGAAACCACACAGGAAAAAAAATATAGATATCTCTGGTGTTCCAGAATTTCTTTTGAAAGACTATGCTTAATACACTAGTAAACTTAATTTGGAAATGTTTAACTTCCAAAAGTTTGTGAAATTTTAAACAACAGTGAACAGCACTTAAAACCAGTTGCATTTTGCTGTAAAAGATAGAGGCTGAGAGTCTTTTAAGCGTACTTATGATTTTGGCATCTTATAAATTTACATTTGGTTTGCTGGGTTCTCTGTATAATGTGTTTTTGCACACTTTCTTTCAGAATTTCAACAGATTCAACCCAGTGGGAATCTGGAAAACAGAGTTCAATGGAAATGAAAACTACATATTTTAACATCATTCTTCACTTTTTCTCTGAGTTTCCAAAAAGATTTGATTCTAATTTGATTTGGGAGTGAGTTTACTAGATTGCCCATCTCGATTTCAGATTGACAGCTGGAGGGCATTCAACAACTACAGACCTAAGGCAGAACTACCTAAAGTAGAACTACAGTTGAAGGGAAACCAAGGACTCTGCATCAGTAAAATTTCCATGTTACTGATGGTTTCTTGTTTCTGTCCTTTTTCAAGTATTTGAGTGTGTTTTTTTTACTTTTGTGTTTTAAAAGCTTTGTGCTTATATAGAACCTCTGGTAAAGGAATGGAATCCAAAAGAGCAATATCATTTTGGCTGAATTGTTATGGAAAGCTGGGAAAAATCAAGTTTTTATAGTATCCCCCTGACACCATCAGACTATTGAGGCCTTTCCTTAATAACAATGTACATTTTAATTATAATATCTCAGATTCTTTAACATTTTTTTTTTACTATCTTCTAACCTACTGACATAGTTGTTGAGAAACTTATGAGTGCTTCAATGGAAGAAGAAAGTCACTACTTAAAACACTAACATAGATGTTAGAACAGTTATTGAAGTAATTGACTTTCTGAAGCTGCATAATTGATAGCCTCCAAATGTTAAATTAATTTATGTAAGAGCTATCGAAAAGCTCCTCCTGAGTTTTCCTTATTTTTCTGGGAAAAAAAATATAATGTCATCACCAACAACCCAAAGATGATTAATAGAGAGAGTTAACAAAACCAAAGCTGATTATTTGAGAAAGTCAACAAAATTGACAAATCTTTAGCTAGACTAAGAAAAAAAGAGAGAAGATGCAAATAACCAAAATCAGAAATGCAAGTGGGGACTTTATTATCAATCTTACAGAAATTAAAAGAGAATAAGAGAAATTAAGAGAATAGTGAACTATTGTACACAAATTTAATAATCTAGATAAAATGGACAAATTTTTAGAAGCACAGGATTTAACAAACTGACTCAAGAAGAAATAGAAAATCTCAACAGACATAAAACAAGTAAAGAGATTGATGCAGTAATCAAAAACCTCCCAACAAAGAAAAGTTCAAGACCAGATGACTTCACTGGTGAATTCTATCAAATATTTAAAGAAGAATTAATACTAATCCTCCTCAAACTTTTCCAACAAAAAAAGAGGAGGGAATACTTTCTAACTCATTCTATGAGGTCAACATTACCTTGATAGCAAAGACAGATAAAGAAACCACAAGGAAAGAAAGCTATAGAGGAATATCCCTTATGAATATTGATGCAAAAATTCTCAACAGAATACTTGCAAACTAAATTCAACAGCATATTGAAAGGATTATACATCAAGTGGGACTTAACCCAGGGATACAAGAATGGTTCAACATAAGAAAATAAAGTAATGTAGTCCATCATACACTTAGAATATACGATTAAAAACCCACATGATCATGTCAATTTACATAGAAAAACATTACACAAATGTGTGTATACACATGTAGACTATTGGAGTATGTTAAGGCTTCAAGAATCCCATCAGTTTATCAAGGGATAACTTTATTTTTTCTAGCACATGCCTCCTATCATTTTCTTCCCCCTTTACTTCTTTATTTTTTTGTCTCTTTATCGCCTAGCCATCCTACAGCCTCTTCATGTGTTTGCTTTTATTGTTGACTTCATTTTATGATTCTCTAAGTTGCATAGAGGATTTAGAAGATTTTATCCTACTTCATTTAGTACTTATTTCCTAGTGTAGTTAGGATTAATGTTTATTTTTCTTTCTTTCTTTCTTGGAGAAAGGCATCCCAGAAAATCAACCTAATATCCTATATCAACTTTCCTAAAGGCTAGTGATAGCCACATTGTCAAGAGAGATATGGCAAGATATCACAAACTCTACTAACTAAAAGCTCTATTACAAAGCTCTGAGGGGGATGGAGGTCCCTCTAATGAGCAGGAAATAACCTGCCAGCTGCATGGCTGGTAATAATATGGATGTGGAGCTGGGTCCAAAGAGGAATGCAGAGTTCTCAGAGCCTGTTGATAGAGCTTGTTGAGCTCTGTGGGGAGGGTGCTTCTAGAGACAGGGCTCATTTTGTCCATTCTGAGATCCAGTCCTACAAGCCTCCTAGGATCTGGACTCATCATGGGGCAACCACGAGAAAATTTGTGTTACAAAGTCTCCCTTCATTTCTTCGTTATCATATTCTTTTACACTTTTTTAACACAACAGGTTCTAAAATCCTGCTTTCCTCATTTTTTCCACATATGACTTTCATTCTCTCCCCTGGACAAGTCATGATTTGTCTTGATCTCTTGCTTGTTAGATAGAGACTTCATGACTAATAATCTCTACATCCCAGTACCTGCTATGATGTCTAGGACACAGTAATTATCCAATACATATTAGTGGATTGTTATAAGATATTAGCTAGTTGGCTTAAATACATCCTCTTTTTCTTTTCAGAATCAATTTCCCAAACATTACTAGTCAACCAATTATGACTGTAAATATTAAACAAGGTGCTTGGCTGACGCTGTAAAGATTTCAAAGATGTACGTCCTTTGACTTTAAGGAAATTGTTTTAAAAATAAAAATAAAGGGCTTCCCTGGTGGCACAGTGGTTGAGAGTCCGCCTGCCGATGCAGAGGATACGGGTTCGTGCCCCGGTCCGGGATGATCCCACATGCCGCGGAGCGGCTGGGCCCGTGAGCCATGGCCGCTGAGCCTGCGCGTCCAGAGCCTGTGCTCCGCAACGGGAGAGGCCACAACAGTGAGAGGCCCGCGTACCACAAAAAAAAAAATTAAAAAATGAAAATAAATAAAAATACAGTTAAACTATGAGATGAAATTTAGTTTTGTCAAAAAAATATCTACTATGGCTTTATGCTTTAAACCACAAACTGGATCAATACTGAAAAACATTAGAGGAGGCCATTATAGGGTATAAGCAATTAAGTGTTATTATAATTATTATATAATATGATTTTTAAAGTAAACTTATTTATTTATTTTTGGTTGTGTTGGGTCTTCGTTGCTGTGCATGGGGTTTCTCTAGTTGCAGCAAGCTGGTGCGCGGGCTTCTCTTTGCAGTGGCTTCTCTGGTTGCAAAACATGGGTTCTAGGCGCGCAGGCTTTAGTTGTGGCACGTGGGTGCACGGGCTTAGTTTCTCTGCGACACGTGGGATCTTCCGGGACCAGGGCTCGAACCCGTGTCCCCTGTATTGGCAGATGGATTCTTAACCACTGTGTCACCAGGGTAGTCCCTATAATATGATTTAAATGTGTAGCTAAAACTATTAATGGAAATGCAAGAGGTAAACTAGAGTTACAGAGAACACTTCTAACAGAACACCTGAGCCTCAAAGGATTGGTAGTTATGACATTAGAATGCAGAAAATGCAGAGCATTCTAGGTGAGGGCAGGAGCAAAAGTTCTAAAGAGAGAATTTACAATGTGTGCTTGGAAAATAGGATATAATAGAACAAATAAAGGATTCCTTAGAACTCTGCATCTTAGAAACATTCCCTTTAAAAAAAAAAATTATGGCCAGAATGGGTATCTTAAGAATATTTATATATGAGGAGACTCCTTCTCTGGCTTTACTTGCTGGAAAATGAGCTAAGAGACCAACAGGACTAGCTCATGTGGACCAATAGGAAAATGGCAAAGATTGCTAGTTTCCTTAATCCCTCTTCTTGCAGGAGAAAAACTTATAAAATGGTTAGATGAAGGAGGCAGGATATCCTCCTGATGAAAATACTTCCCTAGGTAAATTTATGTCAGAGAGATGGGGCTGGGCCCAGGAAAAGGTTCACCCCCTGATGGCCGCTCCTTCCCCTGTTCCCTGAAGAATCACGTCCTTTCAGCTGATGCTTAAAAGACCCTTGCCTTACTGGGGTGTAGTAAGGAGAAAAAGTGTCCTAAGGGGAGGGCGCAAAATGTCTAAATAGCCAAGCCAAGGAGGAAAGCAGATGTTATGGGTTGAATTACACTGAAGTCCTAACCTCCAGAACCCCCCAGTACCTATATTTGGAGATAGTCTTTAAAGAGCTAATTAAGTTAAGATGAGGTCATTAGGGTGGGCTCTAATCCAATATGACTGGTATCCTTGTAAGAAGAGGGACAAAAACACACGCAGAGGGAAGACCATGTGAAGACACATGGCCATCAACATACCAAGGAGAGAGTCCTCAGAAGAAACTAGCTCTGTTGACAACCTCATCTTGGACATCTGACCTCCAGGACTGTAAGAAAATTAATTTCTGTTGTTTAAGCCACCACGTCTGTTGTACTTTGTTATTGCAGCCCATGCAAATTAATACAGCAGGATCCCCAAATGTGCTTAGTATAGAATTGATTACACCTATTCGGAGAAAAGGAGGTAGGTTGATCCAAGAGTTAAGTGCCTCCAAAAAATTTCATTGTGTATCTGTACATTTACCCAAGGGTTGCAGAGGAGCGTGACACTTTTCTGAGGGCAAAGTGAGATAAGACACCACCCTCCAATAAGGGTAAATTTTAATGTCTGCCCATGCTGAGCATATGGCAAGAAGAAGATATATGCAACTGAAGGTACAAATTAAGAGGGAGCTAAATTGTGCTGTATAAGGAAGGAATGAGAGGCCAGAAGACAAATTTTTATGTAGGAAATCAGAAGTCTGGGAGGCCAAGGCCAAATGGAGGAGGGGGGAAAAAGAGGAGAGCCAGTGGTGACAGGTGGGGAGGTCATTTGCTTGGGCTTTGCAGTTGACCCTGCCGACACTATCTGAAATTTTCTAAGAAATTTCTCCAAAGGTCTTGATGTGAGTGGATTTATTTTTGAGACTACAGAGAAGTGTTGCACCAGTTGGCAAGTTTGATGCAGGCAAAAACAGAGACTTTTCTGGGGGATGACTCACAACTTGACCTCAACAGTTAGGGTTATCTGGGAAGTAAGAAGGATTATGTCACAATTTTGTGAGGCACTGGTTTGAACACGTGGAACTGAACAACATGGTGGATGCCAGGCAAATATGTGAACTTGACTCTGTACAAAGGATCTGTAAGATTCACACATGGGCTTTAGATGTTGGCAACCTAATAGCGTCTCTGAGAACTCAACTTGTTTTGTGAGCCTCCAGTGGGGCAGCCTTAGCTGTCACAGGAAGCATGGTAACTCCTCATGGGATGTCAGTCCTGCAGCAGATCTTACCCAAACTCATTGGCCAGTGAAAAAAAACCTTTTCCCTCTCTTACCGCCCTTACCTACCCTAAAAATAAAAATAAACATGAAAAAGTAAGAAAGAAGACCTCCAATACCATTGGGGTGAAGGAAGTATTGCTAATAACCCATCCAGGGCTCTAACATATGTCACTCTCTACTGTAGAAGCCCACACAGCCTTGGGCTGCTGATCTCTATAGGACATTGGTGGTGGTGGCCAGAAAAGCCATGTCCAACAGAGTAATGGTGGCATCTGAGCATCGGCAGTGCCTGCCTGCACTGTGGGGACTTCCATGACCTTCAGAGTAGCCAGGATCCCCAGCAGGCGAATAAGGTGACAAGGAAAAGATGACGAAGCAGGGCTAATTTGAGAATGACATTTGGTTTGTAGTCACTGCATCTGGCTACTTGGGTGCTCAAAGGAACTGTGAGCTTACCCTGCCCACAGGCCTGAGGAAAAAGAGTAGTAGAATGGGATAACTATAAATGGGAGCAGGGTAGCAACATTGCCCAGTGAAAATGAACTTGTTTGAGCAAAAGTGAAACATCCTCTGGGGACTCCTGGAAATACCTGGGTGGGGTATGTGCTTTGCAAGGGGCTCCGGTCCTGTGTAATGCATGTGAGGCCAGAAGGTAGTAAGATGCTAGTTATTAATGTTAATGTGATCTCATTTGCTTCCATAGGCTCTTGTGACCTGGGGAAATTTTGGTTCTATTGTGTGTAATGGGGAGCTTCTGATTTTTGAAAGCAAAATAGTTGATAGAATAGAAATAGTGTTTTAGAAAGATTAAATTCCAATGTACAAGGAAAGAGAAATGACTTTAGCAGTAGGAAAACATTAGTTACATTGCTTTAAAAATTGAGGAAAAAAATTCACTGTAGGTTTTAAACAAAGCTATCCCGTTTAACATGGTAATTAATATACATACCTCAAAGAAAAAGA
This sequence comes from Aethalodelphis obliquidens, assembly GCF_003676395.1. Classification (NCBI taxonomy): domain Eukaryota; kingdom Metazoa; phylum Chordata; class Mammalia; order Artiodactyla; family Delphinidae; genus Aethalodelphis; species Aethalodelphis obliquidens. The sequence continues at coordinate 6,650,063 of NW_020838025.1, read as the reverse complement.
AAAATGCTCCAAACTTTGGAATGACTCACAGAGGTCTACAAAACTCCTGCTAATTAAGGTCCTCAGAAGTTCTTTAGCTTGAAGCAAAGCCAACATAGCTTGACTTCTAGTCTGTGCTAACACCTCTGAATAATTGCTAATGTCTTGTTTTCATGTTTATATTGCCAACTTCATGCTCCTTGAGCTGGTTTCTGAATCTTACTATATACACACAGCTTACAATGCTTCTCTTCAAGCTGTATAAGTGGTGGGGAATGACATTGGGCCAGTTCCCTCTGCATGGTATAGGACAAACAAAACAACTGGAGGTTAAATCATTTAATCTGGCCTAAATACTTCTGTTTAACTATCTTAAACAAGTTACTGATTCTCTCTTTGTTTCATCTTTATTCTGTGTAAAATAAAAGGTCCAAATGATCCCCCAAGTTTTTCCATCATAAAACTATATCATTCTAGAAAAATAATGATATAATTACTTGAGAATCACTTTATTTTCCCATGTTGACTAAATCCCCCTGTACTTTTCTCTCAAGGCAGGTTGAAAAGATTCAGAATTTCTCTTTAGTCTAACTAAAATTGCTCTATCTTCCAATAAAAGGCAGACAGCAGCTTTAGCTTACAAAAGGGAGCAGGAAGCAAGCGAGGAGTAACTTCTGCCTAAATGAAAACTTCATTAGGAAAAATGAACTAATCAGTATGGTCTGAGGGAAAGTCATCTGTTCAGGAGGGCATAGACTCTGCTGCTACACGTACTTAATTTATATTATTATTAAAATTGCTACATAAATATATATACATATATTTTTATATATTTGGAACACAGCTAATGGACCATATTTTACCACTTGGTATTTCTATCAGGAATTACTAGCTATTCTGATATTACATTTGAATATGGATGAGATAACATATTCAAGCAAATATGTGCACTGTGGTGTTAGAAATAGGAAATAAACTCGTTAAACAGAACCTTCTGCAAAGTTCCACATTCTGTGGTGAGTCAGTCAGTACATAATAGCAGGGCTGAAAGATCAGTCCAAGTGTCGTCCAATAGCAATATTTTGCATCAAAAGAATATTCTGAACACTTCCACCAGGGAGGAGATGCACTGGTAGTAGAGGTTGAGGCTCTCCGGAGACTCAGGTACTTGATGCCCTCTAGACTAACAAAGGAGTTTTGTGAGAGATCTAGAGATTTTAGACCTCTTAAATTCATCAAAGAATTTCCTAGGTTTTGGGATCATGGAGAATTTAAGAGCTTCTAAATGAAGCCATGTCACTGACAGGGTCTTGGTGCTCTGGCTGGGTGTCAGGCCTGTGCCTCTTAAGTGGGAGAGCCAAGTTCAGGACATTGGTCCACCAGAGACCTCCTGGCTCCAAATAATATCAAATGGCAAAAGCTCTCCCAGAGATCTCCATCTCAACGCTAAGACCCAGTTCCACTCAACAACTAGCAAGCTACAGTGCTCGACACTCTATGTCAAAAAACTAACAAGACAGGAACACAACTCACCCCATTAGCAGAGAGGCATCCTAAAATCATAAGAGGTCACAGGCACCCCAAAACACAACACCAGACATGGTCATCCCCACCAAAAAACAAGATCCAGCCTCATCCACCAGAAAACAGGCACTAGTCCCCTCCACCAGGAAGCATATACAAGCCACTGAACCAACATTAGCCACTGGGGGCAGACACCAAAAACAACAGGAACTACAAACCTGCAGCCTGCAAAAAGGAGACCCCAAACACAGTAAGTTAAGCAAAATGAGAAGACAGATAAACACATAGCAGATAAAGGAGCAAGGTAAAAACCCACCAGACCAAACAAATGAAGAGGAAATAGGCAGTCTACCTGAAAAAGAATTCAGAGTAATTATAGTAAAAATGATACAAAATCTTGGAAATAGAATGGAGAAAATGCAAGAAACGTTTATCAAGGACCTAGAAGAACTAAAGAGCAAACAAACAAAGATGAAATACATGATAAATGACATTAAAAATTCTCTAGAAGGAATCAATAGCAGAATAACTGAAGCAGAAGAATGGATAGGGACCTGGAAGATGAAATAGTGGAAATAACTACTGCAGAGAAAAATAAAGAAAAAAGAACAAAAAGAATTGAGGACAGTCTTAGAGACTTATGGGACAACATTAAATGTACCAACATTGGAATTATAGGGTCCCAGAAGAAGAATAGAAAAAGAAAGGGAGTTAGAAAATATTTGAACAGATTATAGTTGAAAACTTCCCTAATATGGGAAAGGAAATAGTCAGTCAAGACCAGGAAGAGCAGAGAATCTCATATAGAATAAATCCAAGAAGAAACACACGAAGACACATATTCATCAAACTATCAAAACTTAAATACAAAGAAAAAATATTAAAAACAGCAAGGGAAAAACAACAAGTAACATATAAGGGAATCCCCATAAGGTTAACAGCTGATCTTTCAGCAGAAACTCTGCAAGCCAGAAGGGAGTGGCAACACATATTTAAAGTGATGAGAGGGAAAAAACTACAACCAAGATGACCCTACCCAGCAAGGATCTCATTCAGATTCAACAGAGAAATTAAAACCTTTACAGACAAGCAAAACTTAAGAGAATTCAGCACCACCAAACCAGCTTTACAACAAATTCTAAAGGAACTTCTAGGGGCAGGAAAAACAAGAGAAGGTAAAGATCTACAATAACAAAACCAAAACAATTAAGAAACTGGTAATAGGAACATACATATCAATAATTACCTTAAATGTAAATGGATTAAATGCTCCAACCAAAAGACATAGACTGGTGAAATGGCTACAAAAAAAAAGACCTGTATATTAACAGTCTACAAGAGATCCACTTCAGACCTAAGGACACATACAGACTGAAGTGAGGGGGTGGAAAAAGATATTCCATGCAAATGGAAATCAAAAGAAAGCTGGAGTAGCAATTCTCATATCAGAGAAAATAGACTTTAAAATAAAGACTATTACAGGAGACAAAGAAGGACCCTACATAATGATCAAGGGATCAATCCAAGAAGAAGATATAACAATTGTAAACATTTATGCACCCAACATAGGAGCATGTCAATACATAAGGCAAATGCCAACAACCATAAAAGGGGAAATCAACAGTAACACAGTCATAGTAGGGGACTTGAACATACCACTTTCTCCAATGGACAGATCATCCAAAATGAAAATAAATAAGGAAACACAAGCTTTAAATGATACATTAAACAAGATGGACTTAACTGATATTTATAGGACATTCCACCCAAAAACAACAGAATACACTTTCTTCTCAAGTGCCCATGGAACATTCTCCAGAATAAATCAAATCTTGGGTCACAAATCAAGCCTTGGTAAATTGAAGAAAATTGAAATCGTATCAAGTATCTTTTCTGACCACAACGCTATGAGACTAGATATCAATTACAGAAAACAAACTGTAAAAAAATACAAACACATGGAGGCTAAACAATACACTACTTAATAACGAAGAGATCATTGAATAAATCAAAAAGGTAAACAAAAAATACCTAGAAAAAAATGACAATGAAAACACGACAACCCAAAACCTATGGGCTGCAGCAAAAGCAGTTCTAAGAAGGAAGTTTATAGCTATACAATCCTACCTCAAGAAACAAGAAACATCTCAAATAAACAACCTAACCTTATACCTAAAACAATTAGAGAAAGAAGAACAAAAAACCTCCAAAGTTAGCAGAAGGAAAGAAATCATAAAGATCAGATCAGAAATAAATGAAAAAGAAATGAAGGAAACAATAGCAAAGATCAATAAAACCAAAAGCTGTTTCTTTAAGAAGATAAACAAAATTGATAAACCATTAGCCAGACTCATCAAGAAAAAAAGGGAGAAGACTCAAATCAGTAGAATTAGAAATGAAAGGAGAAGTAGCAACTGACACTGAAGAAAAACAAAGGATCATGAGAGAGTACTACAACAACTATATGCCAATAAAATGGAAAACCTGGAAGAAATGGACAAATTCTTAGTAAAGCACAATGGGTCGAGACTGAACCAGGAAGAATAAGAAAATATAAACAGACCAATCACAAGCAATGAAATTGACACTGTGATTAAAAATCTTCCAACAAACAAAAGCACAGGATAAGATGGCTTCACAGGCGAATTCTATAAAACATTTAGAGAAGAGCTAACACCTATCCTTCTCAAACTCTTCCAAAATATAGCAGAGGGAGGAACACTCCCAAACTCATTCTACGGGGTCACCATCACCCTGATACCCAAACCAGACAAAGATGTCACAAAGAAAGAAAAATACAGGCCAATATCACTGATGAACATAGATTAAAAAAATCCTCTACAGAATACTAGCAAACAGAATCCAACAGCACATTAAAAGGCTCATACACCATGATCAAGTGGGGTTAATCCCAGGAATGCAAAGATACTTCAATATACGCAAATCAATAAATGTGATACACCATATTAACAAATTTAAGGAGAAAAACTATATGATCATCTCAATAGATGCAGAAAAAGCTTTCAACAAAATTCAACACCCATTTATGACAAAAACCCTCCAGAAAGTAGGCACAGAGGGATATAAGGCCTTATATGACAAACTCACAGCCAACATCGTTCTCAGTGGTGAAAAACTGAAACCATTTCCTCTAAGATTAGCAACAAGACAAGGTTGTCCACTCTCACCACTATTATTCAACATAGTTTTGGAACTTTTAGCCACAGCAATCAGAGAAGAAAAATAAATAAAAGGAATCCTAAGAGGAAAAGAAGAAGTAAAGCTGTTTGCAGATGACATGATACTATACACAGAGAATCCTAAAGATGCTACCAGAAAACTACTAGAGCTAATCAATGAATTTGGTAAAGTTGCAGGATATAAAATTAATGTACAGATATCTCTTGCATTCCTATACACTAATGATGAAAAATCTGAAAGAGAAATTAAGAAAACACTACCATTTACCACTGCAACAAAAAGAATAAAATACCTAGGAATAATTCTACTTAAGGAAACAAAAGACCTATATGCAGGAAACTATAAGACACTGATGAAAGAAATTAAACATGATACAAACAGATGGAGAGATATACTATGTTCTTGGATTGGAAGAATCAACATTGTGAAATTGATTATACTAAACAAAGCAATCTACATATTTGGTGCAATACCTATCAAACTACCAATGGCATTTTTCACAGAGCTAGAACAAAAAATTGCACAATTTGTATGAAAGCACAAAAGACCCCAAATAGCCAAAGCAATCTTGAGAAAGAAAAACCAAGCTGGAGGTATCAGGCTCCTGGACTTCAGGCTATACTTCAAAGCTACAGTAATCAAGACAGTATGGTAATGGCACAAAAGCAGAAATATAGATCAATGGAACAGGATAGCAAGCCCCAAGATAAACCCACACACATATGGTCAACTTATTTTTGTTAAAGGAGGCAAGAATATACAATGGAGAAAAGATAGCTTCTTCAATAAGTGGTGCTGGGAAAACTGGACAGTTACATGTAAAGGAATGAAATTAGAACATTTCCTAACACCATATACATAAATAAACTCAAAATGGATTAAAGACCTAAATATGAGGCCAGATACTATAAAACTCTTAGAGGAAAATGTAGGCAGAACACTCTATGACATAAATCACAGCAAGATCCTTTTTGACCCACCTCCTAGTGAAATGGAAATAAAACCAAAAATAAACAAACGTGAACTAATGAAACTTCAAAGATTTTGCACATGAAAGGAAACCATAAACAAGACGAAAAGACAACCCTCAGAATGGGAGAAAAAATTTGCAAATGAAGCAACTGACAAAGGATTAATCTCCAAAATTTACAAGCATCTCATGCAGCTCAATATCAAAAAAACAAACAACCCAATCCAAAAATGGTCAGAAGACCTAGACATTTCTCCAAAGGAGATATACTGTTTGCCAACAAACACATGAAAGTATCCTCCACATAACTAATCATTAGAGAAATGCAAATCAAAACCACAATGAGGTATTACCTCACACCAGTCAGAATGGACATCATCAAAAATCTACAAACAATAAATGCTGGAGAGGGAGTGGAGAGAAGGGAACCTTCTTGCACTCTTTGTGGGAATGTAAATTGATACAGCCACTGTGGAGAACAGTATGGAGCTTCCTTAAAAAAACTAAAAATAGAACTACCATATGACCCAGCAATTCCACTACTGGGCTTATACCCTGAGAAAACTATAATTTGAAAAGAGTCATGTACCACAATGTTCACTGCAGCTCTATTTACAATAGCTAGGACATGGAAGCAACCTAAGTATCCATCGACAGATGAATGCATAAAGATGTGGCACATATATACAGTGGAATATTACTCAGCCATAAAAAGGAATGAAATTGAGTTATTTGTAGTGAGGTGGATGGACCTAGAGTCTGTCATACAGAGTGAAGTAAGTCAGAAAGAGAAAAATATATAACGTATGCTAACACATATATATATTTGAAATGAAAAAAAAAAGAAAATGGTTCTGAAGAACCTAGGGGCAGGACAGGAATAAAGACACAGACATAGAGAATGGACTTGAGGACACGGGGAGTGGGAAGGGTTAGCTGGGACGAAGTGAGAGAGTGACATGGACTTATATACACTACCAAATGTAAAATAGATAGTGGGAAGCAGCTGCATAGCACAGGGAGATCAGATTGATGCTTTGTGTCGTCCTAGAGGGGTGGGATGGGGGGGGTGGTCAGAGGGAGATCCAAGAGGGAGGAGATATGGGGATATAGGTATATGTATGGCTGATTCACTTTGTTATAAAGCAGAAACTAACAACATTGTAAAGCAATTATACTCCAATAAAGATGTTAAAAAAAAACAAAAACAAAAGAATATCCTAATGACTTCTATTTATCTACGTTTAGACATATCTGCAGAAAAATTCAGTACACAGAAATAGGAATGCAAAATATTTATGAACAGTTATTTGGTTTGTCAAATACCCAAATTCAAACCTTAAACCGCACTGGATTTCACAAAATCTCAGTGAGTGTGCTTTAAAAAATTAAAAAAAAAGAAGAAGAAAGGAAAAGAAGGAAGAAAAGGAAAAAAAAAAGAAAGAAAAAAGGCAGGTGCAATCATAATAGATATGGCTCTCAAGAAACATCGGAGAATTGTGCTACAAAATAAGCAATTTAATCATGGCATAAATGGAAGATAAACTTTACAGAATGCAGAAAATAATTTTCTAAGTATATTCCTCTAATTTTACAGGAGAAATGGGAGCAAAAGAGAACTAATATTTATTGAAGTCCGCTATGGACTTGGCTCCTTTATTTAACCCTCAGCACCATCCAGTGATGTCAGTATTATAATTCCTTTTAAAGTGAAACATAACAGAGAATGACATGCGATAAACATTATAGGAAACCACATCTGAGGACCAGAGGGAGATATGGATACATGCGAACATAGGTAATGAGGACAAACTACTTACAAATGGAACAAAAAAGAAAACAATCAAAATCTTAGCTTATGCATATTTCTCCCATAAAAATAAGAAGTACTAAGACAGCTAAAACAAGCAGAAGAGGCCAATGTTAAAAAGGTCTTTGGAACAACATTAAGTTGTTTTTACTAAAGAGAAACATATAATAAAGTACCTGGAAAGGATCAGGCAAACATCATTCAATGAAAAGAGGAGGGATTGATTTTCTTCTCCCTCCTTATTTCCTCTTTCTTTATTGAAGGCAATCTTTTGTCCTGTGGATTATTAAAGAAATGTTGTTTAGGCCACCCAGACTATGGTATTTTTTTTTACAGCAAACGTAGCAAATTAAAGTAATATTAATGGCAAAATGGAAGCCAATAGACCAAATGCAGTATGTAACCAAATTAAAAAAGACAACAGAAATCAGAAGAATCACTTTCAAAAGTCTTTGCAAAGTATTAGTAAAGCAAATGTTTAAGTCAATTATATCAGTAATAGTGGAAGCAGAAATATGTAGACACAACAAAAGTTTATATGGAAAATAGAACTTATGAAACACACACACACACACACACACACACACGGGAGAGAAGAAGCAAAGCACTGTAAAGGAAAAAATAAGGTACAGTTTAATTTAACTAAAAGTTTTCTAATAATTAAACCATTTATTTTTATTATACCATGTAAGTGTAACAATCTAGTTTATTACTGATAACTCTTTAATGATAATAAAATCATTGTTTCTTTTTTATATTAGGAAATATATTTTTGTTTATTACACAGCAAATATTCTTGTAAAATAGATAAGCAAATACAGATAAACAAAACCAGCTCTATATTAATTAGACTAGGCTAGGTTGTGCCATGGTAACAAAAAATTCCCCATATCTCAGGGGCTTAAAACAAACAAATCAACCAAAAAGATTTACTTTTCTCACTCATGCATTACTGCTCCTGTGAATTATTGTGTCAGGTTTCTTAGGCTGCTATAACAAAATACCATAGTCTGTGTGGTCAAAGCAACAGAAATTTGTTTTCTTACAAGAAGTCCAAGATGAAGGTGTTTTGGTGGAGTTGATTTCTGAAAAGAGAAAAAGTGGAATATTGAAAAATACCCCAAATGACAATGACACTGTGTATAATTTTCTATTGTAACATTGTTCTTATAACTAATCTAATAATGCTATGATAAAAATCACTTTGTCTTGTTATGATCTGTCACAGTACAAAGACATTACATAATTATTGACTATATTCCTCATACTGTACATTTCATACCCATGACTCATTCATTTTTCAACTGGAAGTTTGATCATTTTTAAATGTATAGAAATATTACATCACTATGTTGTGTAACAGGAAATAACATAGTATTGTAGTTAGCTCAATTATACTTCCGAAACCAACAAATATAGAAAGATCAGATTTGTGGCCACTAGAAGAGGGGAGTAGGTAGAGGGGGAATTGGATGAAGGCAGTCAAAGGGTACAAACTTCCAGTTATAAGATAAATACTAGGGGTGCAATGAACAACATGATAAATAGAACTAACTCTGCTGTATGTTATATATGAAAGTTAAGAGAGTAAATCCTGAGTTCTCATCACAAGGAAAAAATTCTTTCTATTTCTTTAATTTTTTTTAAAAAAATTTATTTTATATTGGAGTATAGCTAATTAACAATGTTGTGATAGTTTCAGGTGCACAGCAAAGCGACTCAGCCATACATATACATGTATCCATTCTCACCCAAACTCCCCTCCCATCCAGGCTACCACATAACATTGAGCAGAGTTCCCTGTGCTATACAGTAGGTCCTTGTTGGTTATCCATTTTAAATATAGAAGTGTAGACATGTCAATCCCAAACTATCCCTTCCCCACTCCACCCACCTTGGTAACTATAAGTTCGTACTCTAAGTCTGTGAATCTGTTTCTGTTTTAATTTTGTATTTATATGAGATGATGAGTGTTCACTAAACTTATTGTAACAATTATTTCATGATATATGTAAGTCAAATCATTATGCTGTACACCTTAAACTTGTTCACTGCTGTGTGTCAATTATATCTCAATAAAACTGGAAGGAAAAGAGAGAAATAAAGCATTAAGCTCTCTTAACACTTTTTTTTAAAGTTGTGTTAAAATAAATATAACATAAAATTTACAATTTTAATCATTTTAATGCCACTGTACACTTCAGTGGCATTAAATACATTTACATTCTTGTGCCACGAGCACCATTATCCATCTCCAGAACTTTTTCATCATCCCATATTGAAACTCTGTACCCACTGAACACTAACTCCCTAGTCTCCCTGCCCCCAGCCCCTGGTAACAATTGTTCTACTTTCTGTCTCTATGAATTTGGCTACTCTAGGTATCTCAGGTAAGTAGAATGACATAGTATTTGTTTTTTTGTAACTGGCCAGAATAAAATTACTATTAAAGAAAACTTTCCAAAGCATATTCTTCTAGTATGAATTCCAAATAAAAAAATTTTAGAAGGGGAATAGATGTATTAAACAGTGTGGAACATTTTGAGCATTTTATTGTGTCCTGGCAAATATTTTTCCTGAAATATATTGTAGAATCATCCCAATTCCTTAAATCCTTGTGAACATTAGACATTACTTAAGAATAAAAAGAGAAGGGCAAGGAGGAAAAAGAGTTGAGGAAAACTTTTTGCTAAGTATACCATCAAAAAACATCACTTCTTTGTTTTAATTTTTTTTAACCCAAAAATCCTATTATTATCTTTTTGCTTGCATATACTTTTAATGATATGGATAATGTAGTCACTATTTTGGTTAATATTTTTTTTCTCAGAGAAGCATTTGCTGTTCAATTACAGACATTTTACCCATTCTAAGTTATTCGCTACTTTGAGGAAGAAGTCTAAATTCTAACGTATTTAAACGTTTGTGCATACATATGGGCCAAAGATTCCATATAAGAAATTGATATTTAGCAGCACCTTATCCTGACAAAGTCCCAATGATCAAGGTTAAAAAGTAGATGCAATATTGTCTTTCTCTGAGCCTGTTTTTTCATAAAGCCAGAAACTCACATGCCATCACCTGAAAGAGCACATCTGTACTATCAGAAAGGATGCACACTTTTTCCAAGAATAGTATTAGAATGGGACAGATGAATAAACATCTCTGATCTTCATCAGAGCATCTTTACCTCTTTACCTCACCAGAGAGCTGTGTTAAAGGTGGACAGCCCCTGAAGAAGGTACAAGCCCATGAATCCACCAAGCGCTGAACTTCTTCCTGGCCTTAATGTGCTCGGTAGACTTCAGCTGGATGTGAGCTCTTGCCTCAAGCTATTTACACCATGATCAGCCTAGTAATTAGCAAAATGTTTAATATAATATAGAAGCAATTAGGAGGTGATAACATGCAATTAAGATGTGTTTTCAGATTAAAGATTTTATAGTGCTCTTGTTCTTGAAAAGATAAAGTGCCTATCTCAAAATGTCAAACTGCAGTGATTTAATCTGAATTATTTTCAATTAATATGCATGTATTCTTGCGATGTGTTCACCGTTGTTATTGACATTGATAAATTAAGCTCATCCCAGCTGAATTTATCCTTGAGTCACTCTATATTTCCTGAATGTCAGCTCTTCATTCGTATTTTTTTTCTTTGCCTACAAGCTGTGAGTGATCTAACTCTAAGTCCCTTGATTCATCCCTGGGATTACAGTGATGTGTCAGTCTGGAAGAACAATAATCTGAAAGGGCACTGTTATAAATAGAGTGTTAGAATATAATTGTTTGTCATGTCATTTCTCCTCTTTAAATTCCCTTGAGTCCTGTTGAAGTAATTTAGACAGCTAAGATGACAAGAGTCTTGAGACTGTACTTATAGAGTTGTCCAACACATCTTTAGCCTATTCTGCCTTTTGAGACCATCTTGTCTGCAAAGTAGGAAAAGCAAACATCAAATGAGTTTTGACTACAGTGTGGATTTAATTTGAGAGTTTACACAGGCTACTCTTTGTACAGTACAAGCATTATGCCTCCTAATTCATCTGTACGTGTTGGGACAATGGCTGTTAAATGGCATTTAAAATTAATTAGAAATTATCATGAGTGAGCACTGCAGCCGTTGAAGATAACTTAGAGGAATTAAATATTTAATGTGTAGGAGTTTGTTGGTGTTGTCTTTTTTGTAAAGACAATGTGCAGATGAATGGGTTGGGAGTAAAATATTTAATTTTTAGCTGTTATTATTTTATATCAATTTCACTATTTGTAAATTAAAACTAATATTAATGATTACAGCAGTAATACATGCCCTATAATATGGTGATAAAATTAGAAACAAATCTAATATTTCTTTCTAAACAAAATGTACAGAAATGCCTCACATCTGAGAATTATTATTTATTAAGAAGCACTTCAATTTACAGTTGGTTTAGTATTTAAAATTGTATCTTTACAAATTATGAATGAGTGTAATTTAAGAGGTAACAGTTCATAGAATAATGAATATACCTTATGCCATGATGGATTTACAAGTACACTTATTAGATCTAGTAAATAAACATTTATCTTAGGTTTAACTGCATTTTTTTACCTAAGTTCACTAAAATGAAGAAAATGAATGTTTTGACAAAAATTGTCATCTTTGTAAAGAAAGAATTTAACATTCTTTACTTGATAGGTTTTGTGAGTTTGACATTATCAATGTTTGTGGCCTATGGTCTTTGAAGTGGGGTGCATCCACCTAGAAGAGCCAGACAATCCTTGAAGTACGCAAACAAAATATTATATAATAAATTATATTTACATTTCATCTAAAAATAAGAAATACATTTAACTTTCAATATGTAAATGACATCCCTGTCCTCACTCTGTCCTGTGTCAAGGGCTCACACAGAGGCCATATGTTATATATGCATGTGCAATGTATCCTAGGCAAGAGAGCAGTTCACAGCGTAGAGGTATCAACGGAGGAATCCTCAAGGCATTTGTTTGCTTGTGTTGTATTTCCATACAGAGCATAGTTAAGTGGATTTGTGGACTATGTTAGTTTTAATTAAGCTAGCCCTCAATATTGACAAGTGACTTTATAAGTTTCCAGCAAAGAAAATGCAGCTGAATATACTCATCATGCCAGTGTGAGTGAATTTAAACAAAAATCTTGTCATAATTGGAGATGGGATTGAAAAATCAGCATCCTGATTTAGTAAGAGGGACCAATAATGTACCTGTTCCATTTAGGACTACTTGTCTTTAAGAAGTATCTTTTTTAGTGGTGACAACCATTAAGCAGTTATCAAAATAAATTAAACTTATTTATAATTTATAAAAAATAAGAATATATATTCATAAATGTATATAAGTATACATAAGCATATGTATTTATAAAAGTAACTAAACACTTATTTTTTCTGTACAAACAAAATGTCATTTCTTCCATTAAATATCATTCGAGTGATAAAAATAAGATTTGTAACATTAATAAATAAAATGAAGTAGACATTTAAAATTTTTTATTCTAGATGAATTTCATTCTAACTTTCAGAGTATCGTTTATGCATTCATAGAATGAATATGCATAAACAACAATAAAATATATTAGCTCAACTAGATAAGTGCACATATTAAAACCAAATAGTCATTTTTGTAACCATTTGGTCTAATCAAGCAAATAATGTTTGATCAGGAAAGTTTACAGACTACTGTTATAGACAGCCAATCCTTTGCCCATTCAATATACTGAGGTATGTAAAGTGTGTTTAAGTGTATGTGAGCTTAAACACACACACACACACACACACACACACACACACACGTGCACAAAAGTATATTCCAGAACCCATATATAAGCTTATGTAGAAATGTACTTTCATTTAATATACCTTTATTAAATATCAAGGTACTGTACTAAGTACGGGATAGAAAATATGCAATGGGTTTTGCTTTCAAAGGAAACACAGTGTGAAATTCTCACATGGTTGCTGCAAAATTATTTGAAAAAACATGATGGAGAGAAGGTCAGTATAATAGTGAAAATTATGTATTAGAAAAATATCTGATAATTATCCTGCTGTAGGAAGTAAACACATTTTTCTGTACAAATTATAATAATAAATTATTATTTATATTTATACATTAATTATTATAAAAATATATATGAAAACAAATATAGTTAGGCCCTATGCTATTGGCATCTTTTCAGGTCAAAAACTGTCATATTGGTGATGTATGTCCACTAAACATCATAGAACAAAGTTTCCCTTGACTTTATACAGCCCCCATTTCTTTCTAAGACTGTAAAAACCTAGAACAATGTCTTGCCTATGGTAGGTGCACAATAAGTATTTGTTGAATATTTATCAGCACTGTTATTAGCACAGTATTTCTCATACATTGTTATTACCTAGTCATGCTAATCACCTTCTCCCTACTCTCAACCTCTTTTTAGAGAACTTATTGCTTGCTGGCCACAGTTGATGGACAGCTAACAAGTGCCCAGTTTGAATGTCTCTCCAAAATGAGAAACTGGCGTCCAAACTAGGCAGGGGCAAAGCGTCTAATTAAGCTTGGTGAGATCTCCTGGGACCCAGACCACGACGAGGATGTGAAGCACTTGGCAAATTCAGAGAATTAGGATGATTAAACATGGTTTTGTAAAAGTTGCTTTGAGGATTCTGATGAATAGTATCCTGGGTCACCAAGTCACATAGACCTTAAGTCCATGCTTTGCACTGGACTAAGTTTAACTGGCAGTCCAGAGACAGAGAATGGGCATTCAGACTCTAGCTATTTGATTTTTACACTTCAGTGAATGATGTCCTAGTGTAAGGACGTTTCTCTGTGGCTGATCAAATCAGACTTTACTTAAAAATTTGATTGAGCTGGTTTTCTAGCTTCAGAAAATTTCTCAAATGGTTTTTACTGCTTAAAGGAATGTAGATAAATACTGTGTCTGATGTGTACGTCCAATCTCTCAGTTTTTTCTGATTCTACAATGTACTTAGAGGTAATCTGAGGAAGACACACCAATCAACAAATTGTGTTGGCAAAATGATAAAGAATATTGATCCATTTGAATGATACATTTAAATAGATTTATTTATATATCAGTCATTCAAAATAATCAATATAAATTTTTTAATATTAAAATTTTGTGCATTTGATAAAGTCATCTTGAATTCAATCAGATCAATAAAGCATTGCTTAAAAATTCTAACATTTAATTTTTAACTGGCAAAATAGATTCTATTAAGTTTACTCATGTCAATAAACAAAAATGTTTTATCTATAAATCATTTCACACATTTAAAAGTTTATATTTTAGATAAGTGCCTCAATAGAATATAATTTCTGCCATTATATTACTATTAAACAAGAAAGTGTGTTTTGAGGTTAATTTTTAGAAAATGTCCTGCAATTATTTTAAACAATCTAAGCATAAGATGCTATAGGAAAATTGCCATTACTTTTATCAGAGAAAGAGCACCCATCAAACACTAAAAGCAGTTTCTAATATTTGTATAATTTGAGGATAATTTTTCAGCCACCTTCTTATATGGAGGTGATCATAAAAAGGACACTCAGCCCTTAATTAGTATTCTGCATATTATCAAAATGATGAATAATCTACTGGTATTCAGGATAGACTCATGATTTTAAACTTATGTTTATTTGTTTGTTTTTAACCAGTCAATAAGGAGTTAAGTTCCTCTCCACACTACTCAGGTTTTTGGCTCATTGTGGCTAAGCAAAACAATGGAACAATAATACTTATCTTCTTAAAATAAATGTATATTAGATATTTTCATAAACACTTGAGAACATGCAGTGTTTTTAACAATGAAATATTTCTGTGCATCAGCAGCTAAGCTAAGAATCTGTAATGTAGCCTTTTAAAATTTTCCTGATCAAATTTAATTCTACTGGGTGATATAAAGGATCCATTTACATTTCCAACCTTTAAGGAAAATTGAAAGAAGAGTTTTAACAGCTGTGCAGTTTAGTTACAATTGTTTGCTAATAAAAGATTGATTTTATTTCAGAGCAAGTAAAAATTACTAATAGCAGCAATGCCCCCAACTAACACACAGACTTCATTATGTCCTACCTAGACTTCTGCATGTGTTTATAAAATGTGGGCTTTCCGCTTTACAATACGTCAAATAACTAACTAATTTTGAAAATCCGATCTTAAAACCTAATTCAGGGGGAAAACCTCTCAACCTAACAAAAGGAATTATTGCCGGAGATTAAACTGCTTGATGCTCTTCATTGTTCTAGTTGAGTCAGGAGGGAATATTAATTGAGATGTGCCAAGGATTCCGGTGTGTGTTCCATAGTGGTTCACAGGTTTCCTGGTGGTCCTTCCAACAGGAATAGCATAAATGAGTGGAATAAGACAGATCATTCTGAACCACAGTAGTTAAGCCATTGTTCTGTTTGGCACAAAAGGTAATGGTTGGTTGATTTGCTTTATTTCTGTGCTGTTCTGATTTTTCCCTCATACACCCTAATCTCTGCCACTTCCTCTGTGAGTCATCAGCAGCTGGACCCAGTGAGACCACAGGAAATGGATCCTAGAAAAGAGCTCTAATGGAGCTATTACTCAAGTTCAATTCTCTTTAAGTCTGGTAAGAACTGAGAGTAACAGAAGATAGAAAAAAAGAATTATTTTGCATTTTCTGCTTTGAAGAGCCTCCAAATCATGCTGACCTATTTATATTTCTCTCCAGACACATGATAGATGTATTTATCTCAGTAGTTCTTATGCACAAATACACTGTAGATGAAAAAAATAAGAATATTTTACACTATTACCCACAGTAATTTAATTATTTCTGCTGGAGTTTTTTTGTTTATTGGTTTGGTTTTGTAGTAGTTTATTTTCTTTTGCAAATTCCAAAAGCAATATCTTAGTACTTTTTTTCCCATGTAGAATCTATCCAACAGTTTCTGCTAGTCTACATCTGATACAGTTACTATGATAACCTCCATTAAACATAAACATCCCTATTTTCTCACCACACGAGGGGATCTTGAATTGGATTTACAAAGAGCAGCTTGATTTATGGTTGTTTTCTCTCCATCTTATTTGAAAACAAAAACAAAAACTTAGCATGGCATCAGGCTTTGATATGAGGGAGTTCCCATAGTCTACTGGCAAAATCTCTAGCTTATCTTGACTAGAGATTAGGCTAGAGATTTTTACTAAAGAGGAAGGTGTCAGGTACACCTGAAACTGTGGCTATGGTGCTAGGCTATTTAACAGGACTCTGAATAAGAGAGCCCCATATCTCAGGCTTCTACTATCCCTTTACTCCTCAAGTGGAATCTCAGTCTCCTTGAACTAAAAATAGATATTTAAAAATGTGCAAAATATTAAATAAAGCTTATTTGTTAATACATTTCTCCTACACATGGTATAAAGGAAATCTGTAGGAATTACAACCACAGACGATAGTGTCTCTTCGTTGACCAGAAGTATAGGGAAATAAGATGAGATCTCTGAAAACAATTATGGACATAGAGACAGTGTGCAGTCCTCTAGTGCTGGAGGCCCCTCTCCCCACTATACCCTCTCTACCCATGCAGACTTGCCTTTTTCTATTACTCTCACACAGTACCTCTTTGCTGGGGTCCCTACATCTGTCTTCTCAGCATGCCATGTGCAGAACAGAAGGCTCTATCTATTGAACCCAACCTGACCTTCATTCCACAAGGGTCATGTTTCCTGAAACTCTTTAGGCATCCTTCCCTTCCCTTCCATACTTTAATGGCAAAATTGTTGTAAAAGATCTAATGATTTGCTCTACTTAGAAATATCTTCAGCCAACAGAAGACTCCAAGAGTTTAAAAAAAGGCAGTATAATTCTCTCATACATCTACATGTAAAATCTATTCCCCCTGAAGGGAATTAAGTCTAAATTATTGTGTTGGTAAGAAAATGACTTTTTTAGCCTTAGTTATATTAGGAATTGGGAAGTTTTAAATATCGTGTATGTTAGTATTAATTCATTCTAAAAGTGTATTTTTAGTACCACAGAAATGCCTACAAAAATGTAATGTTACTTTTCCAGAGAATTTTATGCTCTCTGTCTAATTTTAAAAAAATCTTTGGGAAGTTGTGAAATATTAGGGGATTTAAAGATTCAATATTTATAAATTCCACATCTGTCTTCAGCAATGGGTGCCTTTAAAAGTAACAACCTCAAGTCCTGAAAATAACTCTGTTTTTAAAAATATATGTGTTTTACATTTTATGACATCGCCAGATATTCTGACTCATAATTACATACCAGAAAATATCACTATACCTTTCTCAAAATGAGTGACATGGTAGACAAGCCCAGTTTCACCAGTTCAAATGTAAATTAGTTTTTGGTTAGGAAAAAATAATTAAGATTTATTCATGTGTTTTGGAGAAATTCACTAAGTTTTATAGCATCTCAGTGCAAATTAATCCCTGATTAATGCTCATTTGCTTTCATGCGTGATCTCTGGTACTAGGGACTCAATACTTTCCCCCATATGTTTTAGCTTTTATTCATACAGCATGGATTAGTTTTACATAATAAGACATCTGACAGTTTTCAATCTTTTGATATAATAAGAGGTTAGGATAAGCCTGAAAGCCTTCCGGTTATACTTAGTTTTAACAGATTTGTTTGTTTTACAATGGAAATGGTTTTTTTCTTTAAAATTTTGAACTATTTACAATTGCTTGTTTTCTTTTACTATTATAATATTTACGATAACATTTGAAATACTCTAGAATTATAAAGTGGCCTCAATGACCTTTGTTTTACATGAAACACAAAACAGATCACAATGAGAATTTCCAAAAGGGATGCATGTTTTATAACCTGAGGGATAATGGTGATAGAAAATGACCCTGTATTAATCACTAATGCCTTCTTCTCATTACTTACTCATTCTCTCCATAAAGATTTGTTAAGCATCTTTAATATATAAGGCATTTTGCTAGGTAGTTTTTACTTAAACACAAGCAGATAATACTTCAGCTTTACAAAAAATTATTAATAAGAGAATAACCGCCTTGATATTTGCTGTATAATTCTTTTTAAAATGTCCCTTATCCTCCTGAATAAGTTTGCAAATATTTTATTTCATGGAACCTCTGTACTCCAAGAAAACAGAAAGGAAAACTCTTCTGTTATCTTCTCCAAGCTCTCCCACCACAGAGCTTTTGCCCATGCAGTTTTCCCAAACTAAAATGTCTTATCCCTTTACCTTTTCTTTACATTCTAGCAATAGACAGTGTGAGGGAATTAAGTCTCAGTCTCTCTTGTCACTCATGATCAAAACGATGATAAGTTAAAACTAGAAAATAGAAGGGGTCCTAAGAAGCCATCTCTTCCTTCTGGTACTGTTTTGTATCTATCTCAGCAAAGTAGGGATGAAGACCAGTGATGACTCTTGGAATACATGCTCTTCAGCATACACTCCACAGAGAACCAGGTATTGGCTCAAGTCATAGACAAATAGTTTGGTAATAATGGGTTCAGTGATGAGTTTGGGGGTGGGTAGTGTAGAAAATTGGAGCAGGAAATTTGAGTAATGGAGGGGAAAATGCTAGGAAACTTTCAGGTTACCACAAATGGGATGTTCTCACCAGCACTGTCTGTAAAGACCTGCTTTACTTTGTACCAGTTGTATTTTTTGGATGCTAAGGCATACTATAGAAAATATGAGCCTAAGAGATATTTGGTCAGTAAGGGATTTGGGCACTGAATTAATGTTGGAGACAATAACAACATAAGAATAAACTTATGGGGAAATTCCATATTTATTGCATTTTAGGAGGAATAGGACAGCCTTCCAAATATATTGAGATCTATTGGGAGAAAGGAAGCTTTCCAAAGTGTGATAAAGATTCAATGCAGGGCTTCCCTGGTGGTGCAGTGGTTGAGAGTCTGCCTGCCGATGCAGGGGACACGGGTTCGTGTCACAGTCTGGGAAGATCCCACATGCCGCGGAGCGGCTGTGCCCGCGAGCCATGGCCGCTGAGCCTGTGCGTCCGGAGCCTGTGCTCCGCAACGGGAGAGGCCACAACAGTGAGGGGCCCGCGTACAGCAAAAAAAAAAAAAAAAAAGATTTATTGTACCCATTACACACTTAGAATAAGAATGACAATATGGAGTATGGAAGTATTACCTATGAGACTACAAGTTTCAACTTACAGTCATCTATAAAAATATCAATGAATATGAAGTCATATCATAAAACCAGGGAAATTAGAGAGGGTGTCTCACAGGAAGGAGCAGTAAAGATGTAGTTCAAAGCATGAATCTAAAGTCAGACAGGTCTAGGTTTACATCCAAGCTCTACCTTTATTAGAAATGTTACTTTGGACAAATCACTTCTCTGTTTCAGTTGCCTCATCTGTGCAATGGGAACAGTATTAGCCCCTGCCACATAAACTAGTAGTGACTATGCAGTGATTAGCTCAGTGCCTATGATGAAGTTGTCACTACAGACAAATCTTTATTACTGCTTCTCAGAATTCCCACAGCAATTTATTAGTACCATTGCAATGTCTATATTGCATTATAGTTATTTATGTATTTAGCTTTCAATTTCTACAAAATTCTTGCTGCAGCTTCAATCCACATCAGTTTCAGCTTTGAACCAACACATTGCCTCAAAAACTGTCTTTTCTGGAAGAATTATTTGAAGTCGTCAGAGTAATGTCGCCGAAATGGCAGAATAGAAGACCTCAGCCTCCATCCAACTTTAAGAAGCTAAGAGGTCATCGCAAAATTTCAATCCAAAATGTTCTTCTCCAAGACACATTTTAATAGAACTGTTTAAATCAAAGACAAAAAGCAAATTTTAAAAGCAAGAAGAGAAAAAAAAAACCCATCTCATACAAAGGAATCCCCCTGTGGCTATCAGAAGATTTCTCATCAGACACCTTGCAGACCAGGAGAGAATAGGATATATTCAGAGTGCTGAAAGAAACTGGCAACCAAGAATAGTTAACGCAGCAAAGATATCCTTCAAAAATGAAGGCGAGGACTTCCCTCGTGGCGCAGCGGTTAAGAATCTGCCTGCCAATGCAGAGGATACGGGATCAATCCCTGGTCCGGGAAGAACCCACATACTGTGGAGCAACTAAGCCTGTGAGCCACAACTACTGAGCCTATGCTCTAGAGCCCACATGCCACAACTACTGACCCCACGCCACAACTACTGAAACCTGAGCACTCCAGGGCCCACGTGCTGCAACTACTGAGCCTGTGTGCCTGGAGCTCATGTTCTGCAACAAGAGAAGCTACCACAGTGAGAAGCCCGTGCACCACAGTGAAGAGTAGCCCCCATTTGCCACAACTAGAGAAAGCCCATGCACAGCAACAAAGACCCAATGCAGCCAAAAAAAAAAGAAAAAAATTATAAAAAAAAAAATGAAGGCATGATAAATACTTTCCCTTAAAAAAAAAAAGCTGAGCTCATCACCACTAGACTTACAAGAAATGCTGAAACTTCTTCAAACTGCAACAAAAGGATGCTAATTAGTACCAAAAAAATGTATAAAAATATACAACACTCTGGTAAAGGTAAGTATGTAGTCAGATTCAGAATACTCTAATAGTGTAATATGGCAGTGTGTTAAGCACTTGAATATAAAGATTAATGGCAAAAGTATGAAAATAGTAATAACTACAATAATTTGTTAACAGATACACAATACAAATAGATGCAAATTGTGAAATCAAAAATATAAAAGAGGGTGTAAAAAGACTAACTCACAGAAACACAGAGTAGAATGATGGTTACCAGGTGTTGGGGAATGGGGGAAATAGAGAGTGTTGGTCAAAAAATGTATTTGATAATTTGTTGAATTTTTTAACAATCTCTTTTCAAAAACGATTTGAGGAGACATGAAGAATATTTATAATTTCATTTAAAGAAAAGTATGTGTTAAAGTATAATCAATATTTATTTAATGAAATATTAACAAATATTTGAATTCATTAACCAATCAAATAGGTTGTATTTATGTAATAAAAGGGTTGAGTTAGAGCTGAGAACACCTGATTTTGGATCTAGGTTCTGCCCCTTATTTCAGTGTTTGAGAAAAGGCTTTATAGTTCCTGAACCTCAAAAACTGTGAAAAATAATTAAAATTTAATGAGATGCCATTATGTGAAAGCAACCATTCATGGTGCCTGGCAACCAATGACACTTAGGAAAGTTTTAGTGATACTGCCTTTAAATGGATACACAAAATATCTCAGAATTATTTTATTGCATTGTCGGATTTTTATATCTCTCCCACAAAGTATGTATCCATGAAGCTAACTCATCTATGAGGCTGTACACAAATAATTTGAGATTAGTTATGGAAGAATAACAGGAAAATGAGAAAATTCCCCAAAACACAAATAAAATGAGATAGGATGTTTTTCTTAGATCCTTTCATTTCCTCCAAAGTAAATTTATCCTGTATCTATTGATTAGAATATGCTGATACATTTTAACAAGACTCTTAACATGAAAATATAATTTATCCTATATTTTATTAAACAGTTATTTACTCAGTATTGTATTAGTTTCCTAGGACTGCCATATCAAAGAACCATAAACTGCGAGGCTTACAAAAACAGAAATCTATTCTTTCACAGTTCTGGAGGCTAGAAGTCTGAAATCAAGGTTTCAATAGGACCATGTTTCCGTTGAGACTCTGGGTAGAATTCATTTTTGCCTCTTCCTAGCTTCCCATGCTAACTATCAATCCTTGACATTCCTTGGTTTGAAGCTGCAACACTCCAATTTCTGTCTATGTTGTAACATGGTGCTTTTCTCATGTGTCTATGTCTTTTCTTATAAGGATACCATTTTATTGGATTTAGGGTCCACCCTAATAAACCTCATCTTAATTTAATTACATCTGCAAATACCTTATTTCTAAATAAAGTTACAGGGCTTCTGGCCGTGCTCTGCAACAAGAGAAGCCACCGCAATGAGAAGCCCGTGCACCGCAACGAAGAGTAGCCCCTGCTCACCGCAACTGGAGAAAGCCCACATGCAGCAGCGAAGACCCAACACAGCCAAAAATAAATAAATAAAACAAATATAAATAAATAAATAAATAAATAAAAAGTTACATTCACAAGTACCAGAGCTTAGGATCTCAACTTATCTTTTCAGGGATACAGTTGAACCCATAACACACCCCTATTATATAGCAGGTAATATTCAGGGCATGGAGAACTAAACAGTAAAAAAGCCAAAAAAAGAAAGTCTTACAATAATAACATCCACCTCTGTTTTGGGAAAAGAAGGTTTGGGCTCCATATCTGCTCAGGAGTTCCTCCTTGCAGAATTTCTCCATCCCAGCCATTTCTCATTTTTCAGATACACCAGTGTTCTTTACAAATTCATTTTCCTTCCAGATTTGTAGATTAGAAAAAATGGCTCTCTTTTTATGTTCAGCTTAGTAGGTGACTATCTAATAGTAGATTAAAGCTAAAAAGTATCAAGAACACATAACCACAAAATTCTCTTGTATCTGTTTAACAGATGTGGAAACTCTACCCATCTTATTACTCTGATTGTATCACAATTGTTAGGCAGTAACAATGGTGTGCACAGCCCTCCAATTATAGAATTAGACATGTCCTGACTCAATTGACAAGTTGGACAAAGACAGTGCAAACAAACATCAGGAGGATGTGAGTAATAATAGGGAAGAAAATTCAATGAATTACTGTTTGTTTCCAGTATTATTCCATATTATAAATGTCAAAATTCTGAGAGTTAAATGGAAAAAATGAAAAATCATATTTAGATCATTAGAGGAATTAGTACATACTTCTTAGAACATTTCAAGAAATTTATAGGAAAAGCTAATTTCTCCCTAATCACCTTTCAGTTCCATATCCTTTTTTGTGTGTTGTTGCATGGTTTTATGTGTGGATATGTGTATTGTTTTAAAGAAAACAAAATAATGCCATTATTGTGTACAATTTACAACTTGTTTTCTTTTCACTAGCAGTTCTATCACATACTGAGAATGATATAAGATCACCAGTGATTATGAATTTATCAATTTATCCTATTGAATCTGTCAGGTTTTGTTTTTTATATTTTGAGACTATATTATTAGTTTCATACATATTTAGGATCACAATAACTTCTCAGTAGATTAACAATATAAAATCATATGAGTTTATCATATAAAATATCTGTCTCTAGTCCTACTAATACTTCTTGCCTTAAAAACTATTTTCTCTGATATATGAAAACTAAATAACTTTTCTTTTAGTTAATGTTTTATGTTGTATTTTTTTTTACCATCCTATTTCTTTCAAACTTTTTGACTTTTTCTGTTTAGGGATGTCTATTATAGACAGTATACAAATGAGTTTTGTTTTTATTTTATCTAGCTTTATAATTTTTAAAAATCAAGTTATTACATATTTAATGTGATAATAATTTAGCATTAATTCTACCCTTTTAGTATTTGTTTTGTATTTCTCCCACCTAATTTTTTTAAAGTCTGCAATTTTTTTTTAATTAAACTTTTTATTTTGAGGTAACTGTAGATTCACATGCCTTGTAAGAAACAATATAGAGGGATCACATGTACCCTTTACACAGTTTGCTGCAATGGTAATATCTTGCAAAGCTATAATACAACACCACAACAAGTATACTGACATTGACATAGTCAAGACAGAAAACCTTTCCCTTGCCACCAGGGTCCCTCATGTGGCTCTTCTACAGCCACACCAACTTCCCTTATACTTCCACCCCTTCCTTAAACCCTGACAACCATATATGTTCTCCATTTCCATAATTCTGTCATATCAAAATGTTATGTAAATAAAATAATGTAATACCACGTAATCTTCTGAGACTGGCTTTTTTTCACTCAGCATAATTCTCTGAATATTTATCCAAGTTATTTTGTGTATCAATAATTTGCCCTCTTTATCGCTGAGTAATATTCCTAGAGGATAGGCTGCAATTTGTTTAACCATTCACCTGTTGAAGAACATCTGTGCTATTTCCAAACTGAGGCTATATATGTTCATGTACAAGTGTTTACGTAAACATAAGTTTTTTAGTTCTCTGGAATAAATACCCAGAAATATACAGTTGATCCTTGAACAACATGGGGGTTAGGAGCGCCAGCCCTCTGTGCAGTCGAAAACCCACTTATAATTTACAGTTGGCCCTCCATTTTGAAGTTCTTCCATATCCATGGTTCCGCATATACAGATTCAACAAACTGTGGATTGTGGAGTATTGTAGTATTTATTGTTGGAAAAAGTCTGAGTGTAAGTGGACCCTCAGAGTTCAAACATGTGTGGTTCAAGGGTCAATTGTAATTGCTGGTCATATTGTAGTTGCATATTTAGTTTTCATACATTTTTTAAAACTGCCAAGCTGTTTTCCAAAGCAGTTGTACCACTTTACATTCTCTCCAGCAATCCAGTGATCCAGTTTTTTTTTGCATCCTTTGATAAGTTTATAGTGATATCTCACTGTGGTTTCAATTTGCATTTGCCTAATGGCTGTGATGTTGAACATCTTTTTCGTGTGATTCTTTTGCCATCAGTATACTTTCTTCAGTGAAATGTACCTTTATGTTTTTTCCCCAGTTTTAACTGACTGCTTTTATTTTTACTATTGAGTGTTGAGAATTGTTCATGTGTTCTAGATATTAATCTTTTGTTGCATGTGTGATTTGCAAGTATTTTCTCCCACTCTGTAACTTGCCTTTTTATTCTCTTCACAGGCTGTCACAAAGCAAAGTCTTAAATTTTGATCAAGTCCAATTTATAATTTTTTTTTCCTTTTATAGATCATGATTTGGTGTTAAGTCTAAGAACTCTCTGCTTAATCCTACATCCCAAATATCTTCTGGTGACAATTTTTTCTAGTTTTCCTTCATCTAGGAATGTCTTAATTTGTCCTTCACCTCTAATGGATATTTTCACTGGATGTAAGATTCTAGGTTGACAGTTTTCACAGAGCATTAAAATTTTTTCTCTTTATAGTTTCGTTTTAGAAATTTCTATTGACGTTTCTTCAAGCTCACTGATTCTTACCTCGCCTGTGTCCAGTCTATTGATAAGCCCATCAAAAGCATTCTTCACTTATGTTACAGTGCTTTTGATTTTAGGCATTTCCTTTTATTCTTTCTTAGTTTTCATCTTGCTGCTTACATTTTCCATCTGTTGTTGAACAAATGGACTATTGCATATAATTGTCTATTATATGGAACAGATGATGTCCACTTTTTCCATTAGAGCCCTTGTCACGTTAATAATCATAGTTGTTTTAAATTCCCAGTCTGATAATGACAACACCTCTGTCATATCTGAGTCTAGTTCTGATGCTTGTTCTGTCTCTTCAAACTTTGTTCTCTTTTCGTATGCATTGTCATTCTTTTTGAAAACTGGACATGATGTAGTGGGGAAAAGGAATTGCACTAAGTAGGTTTTTAGTATGAAGTGTTTTGTTTATCTGGGTAGAAAGTTAGGCTGTATTTATTGTTTACTATAGCCATAGATGTCAAAGGCAAAAATTCCTCTGGTGTCTTTGTTTTTCTCTACCTTGTTGTCTTTGGTTTTCCATAGGCATGTTTCCAAATATGTTTCAAATGACTTACCCTACTTTGTGGCTAGCTTTTTCACACCTTAGAGTTATCATGTGACCAATGGAAGTTTTTTTATTTTAATGTAATTCACTTGTCAATGTTTCCTTTAGAGTTAGTGCTTTTTGTGTCCTGTTTAAATATTCCAACTCTGGGTTCATGATGGGATATTACTACATTCTCTTTTGAGTGCTTTATTTTTTTCCCCCCATTTATATTTAGTTCTACTATCTGCTCAGAAGTGGTTTCTGTGTATGGTGTGAGATAGCAATCAAACTTCATATTATTTTTATGTGGAAAACCTCTATGATTTATTCTCCAAAATGGGACACTCTGAGAGTGAAAAAGGATGCAAGAAGTGATTACATTGGACCAAAACCATCCCCCACAATATATTGAAAAGCCCCTCCTTTCTCATTTCTTAGCAGCACAACATTTATCATGTGACGTATGTGTGATTCTGGTTCATATCTGTCTATCCTTGTGTCAGTACTACCCTATATGGTATACTACCCCCTTATAAGAGACCTTGATATATTCTAGAATGAACTCTTTAATCTTCAAGTGCGTCTCGGGTGTTCTTGACACTTTTTATACAAATTTCAGAGTTGATTTGTTAAATCCCACAAAAAAATCCTTTTGGAACTTTGTGAGATGTGCTGATTTTATATGTAAATTTTGGAAACATTGATATCTGTACGATGTTAAGTCTTCTGATTCATCAGTGTGGTATATCTCTTCATTTGTTTAGGTTTTGTTTAATTTCACTTAATAATGCTTTATAATGTTCTGCATTTTTTCATATCTTTGTTAAATTTATTCTTAAGTATCATATTTTTGCTATCACTGAAAAGTAGAGAAATGTTATCTCTTTAAAACTTTTCAAAACTATTTTCTATTTGTTGCTATTATGAACTTGTGTGCATTGATTTGCTTTTAGTAATATTAAGTTCTCATTAATTAAATCATTTATGTGTAGAGGGTTTTGGATTTGTTCATGTAAATAATTATTTCACTTGAGGATAACAAATGTTCTGTTTCTCCCTTTCTAGTCCTTCTATCTTTTTCTGCTTGTTATTCTGCACTAGCTGGATATTCCATAATTTGTAGGTGAAGGTAGTATTCTCACTGTTATAAGGATTACTAAATCCAGTATAAGATATTAAGTGGCTTTTGTCTAAGATCACTGAAGTCATGAACATGTCTCTAGTGTTTTCCACTATACCACATCAGCTCTGTCAACAATGACTGCGTTCTTAGAAAATTAGAAAGATGTGAAAATGAGCAGTTAATGTACTGAGTTGTAACACCTCACTACATCTACCACCACAACTACCACCATCCCTATAGGGGATAAATTAATGTCACTTTTAGTGACTCTATATTTTGCTTTATTTCTCCCATCCTGACCTTTCTGAATGCAACTAGATTCAGCTAAACTGGAAGTCCCAAAATGAACCAGCACTGTGACACATTGCATTTGTACTCTTAGTGTTAGAAGTTAGAATAAATACTCTAGGTTGTTTTTTTTTTTAGCTTTAACAGTTCAAAATTATCCCTTTTATTGAATCAAAATTTACCTCCTTGTAATTTTTTTTCCTGAGAGAATGTCATGATACAGAGAAAAGATATTAGTCTTTGGAATTAGAAATCATGAAGTTCACAGTGGGGTCTGCTGTTGGTAGGCCTGTTACCAGAAGCTCGGGCATATGTGGATCCTGTCCGGTTCCTGGGTGTATGAGACTGCCTCTAGGACTTTGTTCAGAGGGTTTGGGGACAAGAGTCTGTTCCAGGGTCTGCAGCTGTCCACAGACAGCAGGGCTCTTATCAGTTGTATAGACGGTGTGGCCCCTGCCAAGTCCCCGAGAGTGCTCCTGCCAGGTCACTGGATGGTGCCTGGGCAGGCAGGACTGGCCCAGAATGAGTCCCAGGGCTGCTTTAGGATTAACAGCCCAGGTCAAAGTCAACCAACCTGGCTCTAGAGGCACAGACATGAAGGTCTCCCAGCAGGCCCCTAAGTGGGCAGGACCACACCCTGAGCACAGCTGGGAGAGCCTGGAGCCAAATTAAAGGACCATTTCAGGATTCACAGGAAGACCAAGGTTAGTGTGTTCACCTCCAAGGACACTTCTGGGTGTTTCTCCTGGTGAGTCTCTGAGTGGGCAGAACCGTTCATGGACCACAGCTGGGAGGTGCTGGAGCTGAGTCACAGGGCTATTTCAGGATCTGCTGTCAGATGGAGGTTGGTTGGCTTGCTTTCAGAGGCACAAACAAGCATGTCTCCCTATGGCCCCCACGCTGGCAAGACTACTTCCTGGACTGTGGCAGAGAAGAACTAGAGCCCAGTTACAGGGCCATTTCAGAATGGGAAGTTAGACTGAGTTTGGCAAGCTTGCCTCAAGGGGCTTCCAGATCACAGCTGAGTGGGGCTGGAGTCCGGGCCAAAGACTGTGGGTCTATTGCCTGGTGCATGGGTATGCATGACTCCTCCTGGGTCCCTTGGCATATGTTGCTGGTGGCAAGACCAAGACCAAATGGGATTGTAGTTTAGTCCACAGGGGTATGGAGCTGTTCCCCGGTCTGTAACTTGGATCACCCAGCTGGGCACAAGTTTGCCCTCTCAAAGAGCCCTCCTTGGTCTTGGACTCAACTGAGTTTCACAGTCTCCTCTCTAGATCCCAAAACTCCCACAAAGGCACATTCCTTCTGTGAATGGCTACCAAATTATTGTTGTTGAGAGGGGACATGAGTAAGGGACCTCCACCTATTCCATCATCTTGCTGACACCACTCTCTCTCTCTCGAGGAAACTTAAATGCATATTAGTAAATGAAAGAAGCCAATATGAAAAGCTACATACAGTATGATTCCAACTATATGACATCCTAGAAATGGCAAAACTGTGAAGATAGTAAAAATATCAGGGGTAAAATTTCCACTGGTTAGGGGAGAGGGACGGATGAGTAGCACAGAGGATTTTCAGGGCAATGAAACTACCTTGTATGATACTATAATGGTGAAGACATGTCATTATATATGTTTGTCCAAACCTAGAATGTACAACACAGGGAGCGAATCCTGATATAAACTATGGACCCTGGATGACAATGATGTGTCAATGTAGGTTCATCAATTGTAACAAATGAACCACTCTGGTGGGGGATGATGATAGTGGAGAGGCTATGAATTTGGGTGGGCAGGGGAGATATGGGAAACTCTGTACCTTCATTTTTGCTGTGAACCTAAAATGTCTCTAAAAAATAAGGTGTATTAAAAATTATCTAGTCCAAAACTTTATATAAAGTGTTTTTTTCCCATTGGTCATGATAATATATTGAAAAAATTATGAAATAAATTTCTTAATATTAAATCACCCTTGCGTCTTCGGTTTGTGTTTTTTGGGGTTTTTTTTTTTTTTTTTTTTTTTACAAAGCCCAACTAGATGATGCTGAAGCAATTGATAAGTTCAGTTTATTTCTTTAGTTCCTAGCCATTTTACTGAACAATTGCTTTTCAGATGAACTTTGTTTTCCTGGGCAGAAAATCAAATTATTGATCAATACAAAGTATTACTCCTCATTCTTAATATTTATACAGTTTCTTTGTTTTCATAAATAATTTTATTGGTTAGAAACTTCAGAAAACATTACATAATAGTAGCTATAATAGTTTTCTTTCTTTTACTTTAGTGGAATTCCTTCACACTTGTTAGTATTTCATTTAATTTTTTACATTTATTATATATAATTTTGCACCATAGTGTTTTTGAACTATACTGCTTATATTTTATCAGTTTAGCTTTGAAAACAAATGATAAAATTTTAATTTGTAAAATAACCTCTCAAATGTTTTAAATAGAAAACTTCTTTTTAGTAGTGAAATTCTTTGTCCATTGCCTCCTGGAGGGATGTTGTTTTTTTGTTTTGTTTTTGTCCATTCCACCTATTAAGGATCTTTTAAAATCCCTTATTGAAGATTTAGAGTATCCATACTTTGCTATAAATATGGTCCACTTTACCACAGTTCTCACATTCACTTAGTGTGTGTACATGGTATTTCTCCAGAGGGATGCCAGCTCTACTGGGATGAGAAAGTGCCTCTTCCTGTATCACAGACAGAAAGTCCCATTTGCTATCCTCTTCCTGGGGAGGTGGTCTCACTGCTATTGTAGCACTACATGTTTCACTTAATATCAAAAGCTGAAAGTAGCAAAAAATAAAGGCAGTAGCATTGCACAAAATACAAAAATCAGGTAGGACACCAGCTTGAGGGACCTACAACCAAACTAAAGAACAGTGGAAAAAGGTAACATTGACTGGCTAGACTAGAAATTGATTGATTGCAAAAGAACACATGTTGTAACTGACATATTTATTCCTCTGAGCTCTATTTTCCTTTAATTTACTCTCACACTCCATGATTGGGGCACTGAATACGTATTTGCCTTTACCAGCTTTGATGCATTCACTCATATTTCAGAAGCTATAATTTGACAAGCAGTTCTTCTGAGTAAGCTTAAGAGTGACCTCTATTTTATTGTGTAATAAAAACAGTGACTTAATTGAGTTTGCAATTCTGCAAGGCCAGTATTTACAATAAAAGTACCTTTATTTCTATTTCCCTCTCCTCTCTGTTGAAGTATATTTTTGATTACCGATAAGAGGAACCTTAAAACTTGGGGCAGAAGGCTCTTCGAAAACTCTATGGAGGGATTGAGCCTTTGAGTGAGTGATCATCAGACTGAGCCCATAACAGGCTCTTCCCCAGCTGGGGAAAATCTGAAAGTTACTAACTGTTGAATGGAAAGAAACTTCTGTGAGTCAAGTCTTGAGGATTAAGGTTTTTGCGGTTGAGGAGAGATCCTAAGGGAATCACCTCTGCCTATGTGACAACTGTGGATTATCCCAGCTCCCAAATTTCATCTCCAACAACTGAATGCAGCTGGTGAACCAGAAGAGACAAAGTCCCATATATGGGTGCAGCACACACATAGCTGCATATGCTACTGTACTTTGGTTGAAGGACAGTTAGCACGCTTATCATCTCAAGTTAGCTGACATTTACCTGAATACAAACTAGAATTTATTCTCTCATACCACTCTATTTACTCCCTTCAGTCTTAGCTCATTCTAAACTAAAATGGACTGCTAATTTGGCTTCTGCCAATGATAGCAAATATGGCCTGGGATGTAGAAGCCCCAAAATGAAATTTTGATTAATGGAAACTTATTCTGTGACCAGAAGTCCCAGAAACTAACACAAGCAAGTGAGGGTTCTGATTTTCCTAACCAGGAAATGACTAATCATAAGGATTGACATGTCAATAAATTCTTACCAAACTGATAAATAAGGAAATTAAAGTGCATTCTTCTCTTCATCCAATTACGGTAATTTTATTTTATTTTAGCTAACATTTTGATATGATCATTGTGGCTAGAAGGTAAATAACAGACCAGGCAGGGAATCATTTCAGGGAAGAGGTTATTTTCTTTACTAGCAAAATATTTCTGGAATCTTTGCTGGCTATAACCAGAGCAAACTTAACAAAGATCATGTTTATTAAAAGTCCCTTTGGTTTATCCCAGATTACTTTTCAAGATCTAGTACTTTACTCCCCTTACTATTTCCTCTTTACCATGTTTTCCCTCATTTTAAATTCTCCATTGAGACTGCTTACCAAGTTGATTATCCCCAAACTCTCACTTTATAAGTTTAAAAAGTTGTATATTCAATAACCCTAGAACAAATATAATTTATAAAAATAATAATTTGCATTGCCAGCTCTTGGAGGGATTCTTCTCCCTCCTCTGTGAATGTGTCTAATGAGACAATGTGTATCAGGAGGGGAATATACCATTTGGGTTCCCAGATTGCTTGCCCTATTTAGCATTATTATTTTCTTAAAGTTGCAATTAGTATTAGCCTTAAGAAATGAATGAAAATTGGCGATGAATGAAAAAGTTAATAGATGTTAGTATTGTAATTAGCAAGGGTCTGATCTTGCAAGAGCAGTTTTACAACTGCCGTCTTTGGAGGACACGCAAGTCTCCAGCCTGTCTGCCTGGAGCTTTACGCCACACATGAGGGAAGGGTTTCAGTGGAAAAAGGATGAATTGCCCTCCTCTGCCTCTTATGATGATGGGGATGCAAGGAAATGATAGGAAGTCTGAGCCTCATTCAGCTTCACAGACATAGTCCATCTTTTCCCCAGACAAGTGAGAACAGAGTCCATTAGAAGTTTAATTGGGCTGTGGCAGCAGACATAATGTAATTGAGATGATGTTTTTATCACAGGACAAAAAAAATGGGACTCTTAGGTTGGAGAGAAGAAACATCTAAATAAGTTGCTGGAAAAGAGTCAGCCCTTTATGGAGAAGAAACAACCTGAATTTCCCTTTGTGTATTTTTTCTACCATTTACCCAGAGGGTATCTTTCTCCTTGCCGTCAGTCCTATGTCTGAGTGGCCCAGGAAAAACGTTTAAAGTAAAAAGTACTGGAAAAGAAGTCTAGAGAAAAAGATACAAAGGCCTGGGAATACATAATGTCATAAATATTTGTTCTAAATTTGAGTGTGAAACTTTACAATTGGAAAATATATTTAAAAGTAACAGCACTCAGCATTGGTAATGGTGCCAAGAAATGACATCTCTTGTGCATTGCTTGTGGGCATGTAAATTGTTACAATGTTCATGGAGGGACACGTGGCAGGGCTAGAAATGTAAAGTATTAAACACAAGAATGCTATTTGACCCTGTAATTACAGTACAAAATAATCTACCATAAGGAAAGAGACATGGCTAAAATAATGTATGTAAAATATATGGATGTTCTTTCCAACACTGACTAGAGTTTAAAAAAAAAGGAACCAAACACAATAACCAGTGATTAGGATAGGCTAAAAAAATTATGGTCATCAATAAAATGGAATACTATGCACTATTTTTAATAAAGGAGTTTAAATATAGGGGAATTTATTCAAAGAAAAATAAAATTGTAGAGGCTGAAAGCCTTTCTAATTAAGATACAAAGTAGTTTTTACTACCTTAAAATTTAAAATGTTTGCCTGCAGAAATGGAAATGAACAGCATCAGTAAAGAAATGGCAATCTGGGGAAAGCTTATTGTAACACATATGACAGGCAAAACAATATTAATGTACTTAACATGTAAAGAGTTCTTATAAATCAATACCAAAAACAATAAACACCCAACAGTAAAATGAGAAATGTTCATGAACAGCCAATTTTCAGATAAAAAAATGCAAGTTGTCAGTAAGGATTCTTTATCTTATGATTTGCAAATTTTAGTTAAAACAACGATGAAGTACCACTCTATCACATATAGTGGTGGAGATTTTTTTAAATGGTAGTATACAGTGTAGTGAAGGTAAAAGAACGTAAATGGCTTCATTCCATTTTTATGCATAGGGAAAACGGTAACATCATTGGTAATCTACATGGTAATAGCTGTAAATATTTTATTTATTTTTAAATTTTAAATTGCGGGTTTTATTTTAAGAAGCTCCATTTGTCTTAAACTTTGGAGCTATCGTTTGATGGGAATGTCAGATCTGCTCTATTCAGCAGGTTCTGTTTCCTGCATACAGAACTGACTCACATAAGAACTCAATTTTAAAACACTCTCTAATGGCTGACTATTCATGTTCTCATTCTTTTGAGGGAGGGATTTGGTTTAGTTAAAAGAACAATTTTTGTACTACTTTTGTGAAGATACAAACTTTGATAAAGCGTTTAAGACAAGTCTGTGAGAATACAGTGTTGGTTTTGTTTTAAATTTTCTGCAAGTTATTTTAGAAAAATACAGTTAAATGTATTTATATTTTTACCCCACAATTGCATTTCTAGGTATTTATCTTGCAGAAATACTTACACATAACTTACATTTATATGCAGGAATATTGATTGCAACATTGTTGGAAAAGCTAAAGATAAAAAATAAGCTAACTATACTCAAGCAAATTGTAGAACCACCTTTCAATGTGATACTAGGTTACCACCAAAAAGAAAAAAGTAGATCTATATTGTCAACGTTTGATCCTTTGAGGGTCTGTAAGAAAATGGATTATTAATGGAAAAAACTTTGTTTATGATATATTTTCATTTGTGTAAACACTTGGAAAGATACACAAGAAAAAGAGCCTGAGATAGGAAGAGGATGAATTTTTCACTCTCCACAATTTTGTTCTGTGTAATTTTTTCTACCATAACCATGAAAGTATTTTTCAACATAAACCTTATAATTAATAATTTATAAATATATAGGAAAATATACTTAATATGTTTAGTGTAAAATCCATTTCCCAGTACAATCCTTTTTTCTTGAAATATATACTATATATTTTATTGTATATTATATTTTATCACATATAATATTAAATTATAGGTTATATATTATATTGTACAGAAAAATTGAAACAATGTTAATAATGATTATCTCTGGTGGAGTTATGAGTGAATTTTTTGGTGTTTTTTTCTTTATATTCTAGGTTTTATTTATCTTTATAATAAAATAAATATTTGTTTATATTGAAGCTATTGGTAGATGCTTACATGACTAATTCTGACATTTTTAATATAGTAATTCAAGTCTTTCATTTCAGGAAAGTTTTCTTGCATTATATATTAAAATATTTCTTGTTTCACTATTTTGGATTACTTTCAATCTTCATTTATGTATACATTAATATCTTTTCCCTCTCTTCTATAAATATCACTTTTCCTAAGACATTTTAGCTCCTTATAAATTTCTTTTTAATTTTGGTTACTTTTAAAAATTCTTCTTGTATCTTGCTGTATTTTACATAATTCCTATTTTCCTTTGTTTTCCTGTATTTAAAAAAACTTTATTTTGTATTATTCTTTTACATTATTTCCTCATCTTTGGGAGTTCTGGCAGACTGTATTTTATTCTACTTTATTGACTTTCCATTTCCTCCCTGAATTTCTGCATTTCTACTTTGAGGTCTTCCTTCAAATAGGCAATTACTTCAATATTGAAAAAAACCTGGGTAATTATTTTTCACATCATTTATAAGCTGAGCAGCAACATTTTTCTGGTAAAGTAGCCTTCCTCTGTTGGAAAGTTCTACTACTTCTTTTCTGTTCTTTTATAATTATGGTGATTTTGTATCCAAGCTCTGCTTTTAGAAGATTTTGTATCCATTGTTAAATTAGCTAGGACCAGCTATTTGCAAGATGTTCCTTTGGGCAGAGAGGTATCTTAGTAGTATCTCAGATGGTTGATTTTCATAATGTGAGTCTAACTTTGTGGGTTGCTCCACATTCTATGTCTCCATGATAATTCATAGAACCCCACTTTTCCTGTTTCTATAAACTGAACCAGGTCTAGGAGTCCTGCTGCCCACAACTCATCTCTGTTCCTGCTCCTGTTGTTCAGAAAAGGGATATAGATATTTCAACTCTGGTTATGCCCCTCATATTCAGAAAGTACACGTTTGCTAGTGTTGCTGAAATCTGTTGTGACAGCCTCTCGCAGAGTCCTGTCTCTGTTG
This sequence comes from Aethalodelphis obliquidens, assembly GCF_003676395.1. Classification (NCBI taxonomy): domain Eukaryota; kingdom Metazoa; phylum Chordata; class Mammalia; order Artiodactyla; family Delphinidae; genus Aethalodelphis; species Aethalodelphis obliquidens. Next base: position 6,614,423 of record NW_020838025.1, on the reverse strand, counting down.
TTTTTTCCTCTCCTCTTCCTCCTATGAAACTCCTTTATTACATTTTCAGATTTCCCAAAATTAACTTGAAGTCATCATTATTGGAACTGAAATAACCTAATACATAAATGTAATAAACATTGACTTAAAAATGACTGAGTCCTATTATTGAGTAAGCTTCAATGCTCACCATTCATCATTTTGTAGCACAGGTTTGCAATTCATCTAAGACAGCTGGATCATTGTTCAATTAATATATCCTCAGGAAGAATATATGGATACTTTCTCAGATGCTGCATATTTAGGAATATGTATAATGAGTTATATTTCCCCTCAACAGTCAGACTGTGTATGACAGATTTTGTTTCTCAAAATATAGAAGGTAATCGCTGTTGACTCCTTGCATTTAAAATGATGACAAGGATGTCTTAGTTAAACTCAAGTTTTCTTTATTTATAAGTAACCAAATTTGTTCCCTAGTGGCATTGTCGTTTTAAAAGATGGACAGATTAGATGGACATAACTGCATTTACTATGATCCTATCACTGCTGTATCCACAGAACTTTATCGTAATTTCTTCTCCAGGCTCTAGGATTTTTCTTTACAGTCTATCAGTTATATATATTTGTGGGGATGTGGGCAGGGATCAGCTAAATACCTGTGTTTATAATGCTTGCCCACCTGACATCTATACATTTATTCAAATGAAGCTAAACTTTAAAACATTTATGTAACTTTTATTTTAGAGTAACCTTCCTTTATGATAAATGTTAATACCTGTAAATGATTTATTTTTTCCAAACCACTAGATGAAGAACACAAAAAATCACATTTTAATCTCTACAAAGGAGTTTATGATGAAAATGTCCAGAGAATTTCTTGTTTGACTAATAATCTTACTTTTAAGTTAATTCTAAAACATGATTCTCAAATGTTCTTAATTGCTGGAATCATCATTGAGGTAAATATACGGCATCTCAACATTCTTCTCTTTACAAATAGCAGTTCTGAGGGGTTTTATGTTCAAATATGCATATAAAAATCAATCTCCATACTTTACAGTCATATCTCAGGTAAAATTACACAGAAAATGAATTATTTAATACTTATGAATCAGATTCTTCTAATTCATACACTATTCACTGTTTTAATGAAATGAATAGACCTCTAGTTGCCTGAAAGGGTTATTCAGCTTCCAAAATTGCTTGGCTTCCTCCCAGAAAGGAGTTTATACAGTGACACTTTATGAGTGATAAAGTGATATGAAGAGGTACTTACACACTGACAGGACCACACATCTGCTAATAACTGGAATTGCTCTCAGTGTCTTCAGCAGCTTCTTTGAATGTCTTCAATACTGCAAATTTTCACCTTTTTAGGGTGGACCTGCTTTTTGGTGTCATCCCCTAGGAAGAAATGCCCAGTAGCATTGTACAAATTCCAAAAGTCACAGAAAATCTTCTACTAAACTAAACATAAATGTATCTTATACCAAACTGCACGTGATAACTTTAGGACATTATTGGAAATGCAAATTAAGAAACTATAGACATTTTAGGATATAGAGTAGATAATCCTTTATGTTTAAAAACATTTCCAAAGCATGATACAATATCTTAAATTGAAGCCCAATAATAAAAAAATAAAGATTTACCTACATCTTATCTAGTAATGAATTTTAATGCCCTATGGCTACATACACTATAATCAATCACAGTTAACATAAAATTTAATTGAAAATAATTACAAAGGGTACATATTCATGTTTAAATGTAACTCCTTTTTACACTTTTTGGTTTACTAGGAAGTGTGTCTTTTCTCTTTTACACAGGTAAGCTATACCTATTGACTCCTCCTGAGATCTTCATTCTTCCATTACTACCTTTCTTTTTAAGATAGCTTTAATTTGTTTCTCGAGAATGTAGAGTTATCCTCTATGCTGAAATACCTTTCACTTTACTCACGACCCTGAATGGCCAACCCCCTAATCTCTTTGGGGCTTATAGATAGGTAGAAAAGAGACAAATCATTCTGAGTCTTGTATGCTCTATTAAATATTTTAGTCAATCTAAAAACTTAAGGCATTTAAAATAGGCAAGAGGAGGTACTGAAAGTAGACAAAGTTATATGATGAGTCAAAATCAGTTTTCTGTATTCAGTCTTATTTCTCCTTGAACTCTGTTTGATGATGATATTAAGTACTCCTTTTTCTTGTTTATTATTTCTTTCTAATGCCATAGCTCACTTCCTTGGTCCTTTTCTGGTTTCTACCTAGGGTTTCCTTCTTCATTTGGTTCTCTCTTCCACTAGTCTGTCTTACAATTTTTCTTTGTATTTGCCAAGATACCTTGAAGACCATAATAATTGCTTAGAATACTATTGATACTATCACATACTAGTGGCAGAACAATCTAACACTGATAATGTTCTTCTAATTTTTTTTAAATTTTATCTACAGGAAACACATTTTTCATTGTATTTCTCATTAGTTAATAATTTATGGATGAAAGTGTAAAATCTAAGTTGTTCTAATAAAAATCTTAATAACACAAGAGTCCAATTTTGAGAAGGCCTAGAATATTCTAATCAATCAAGATTTAGAACCACTGATTTAAACAAAATTTTCTTTCAGATTTTCAATTATGTGATGACAACAAAGTTTGAAAACTGATGTAATTTTGTATTTGAAGGGAATGTGAACAGGAAGAGTAATATTGAGCTCCTAGTGTAGGCAGATATTGTCCTAGTTATTCTATGTGTTTCTCATGTAATCTTTTTCTTAAATTTTTATTGGAGTATAGTTGATTTATAATGTTGTGTTAGTTTCAGGTGTACAGCAAAGTGAATCAGTTATACATATGTCCACTCTTTTTTAGATTCTTTTCCCTCATAGGCCACTATAGAGTATTCAGTAGAATTCCCTGTGCTATACAGTAGGTCCTCATTAGTTATCTATTTTATAGATAGTAGTATGTATATGTCAATCCCAATTTCCCAATTTATCCCCCCCCCTTACCCCCTGGTAAGTATAAGTTTGTTTTCTACATCTGTCAAATATCGCATGATATCACTTATATGGGGAATCTCATTTAATTTTTACAAATTTCTCCTTTAGGTAAATTTTACTATTTTTTGTTTCAAGTCAGGAAATTGAGACTGGTTAATCATTTTTACTCAAGGTGTAAAGCTAATAAATTAAAAAAACAAGATTCAAATTTAATTCACTAAAATTTCTAATTATATGCTTTTCTCACTATTATACTCAGCAGGTTTTTTCAAAGTTGCACAATATTTCCAAAGACAAGAAAGTGTAGATGGTCACATTGAGATCCTAATACTTTATTCAAGAATTGAACTGTAAAAGAATTTCCACGAGTCAAAATTTTAAATAATTTAATTTTGTTATATTTGGTAACTTAGTATCCGTGTATATTTTATAGTGAAAATGGATGGTTTTCTTTTGAGGACATACCTTTTAATATATAGCACATAAAAGAAAGGCTTGTGATGTCAAGTTTCCTTATTTCAGGATGCTTTTGTTACTTCAAGATTCTGTACAAAGTGAAATCATTACTATTGTGTGAATCACTGTTCCCCAAAATCAGGCATTATCAATAACATGACAAATTCAGTTTACTCCTTAAGTAAAGGGTAGGGGAGAACAAAACATCTCCTCAACAGGTATGATTATTTTTGAGCTGATATCAACAGTATCAAGTTGATATCCTTTAAATGTTTATCCTAAGATTTAAAATTGTGGTTGTAAATGCTAAATGTTAAAAATTAAAACAAAAGAGACTGATAATATTGTGTATCTTTAGAAAAGAGACTAGGTGAAATTTAGGACTTTTTGATTTTTTTCTGTTGTTTCAAAACTTTGGTGATTCTTGGGACTTAACTGGTGGTCCAGTGGGTAAGACTCCACACTCCCAATGCAGTGGGCCTGTGCTCGATCCCTGGTTGGGGAACTAGATCCCGCATGCATGTCACAACTAAGAAGTCTGCATGCTGCAACTAAGAAGTCTGCATGTGCAACTAAAGGTCCCGCATGCTGCAACTAAGACCAAGTGCAGTCAAAATAAATAAATAAATAAATATTAAAAAAAAATCTTTGGTGATTCTTGCAATAATGTATATTTAGAGTTTACATATTTCCCATACTTAATAGAAAATAAGTGTTTTCTAAAACTTACTAAATTTAAAATAGTTCATTTTCATTTTAAAATTTAAAATAATAGACTCAAAAATGAATTCATAAACAAGGGTTTTATGGATAAAATTTACATTACATTTCTGAAACTAATGATTTTTCAAGTAGCAATAGGTTATTTAATTGTTTCTGTCTTTTGGATTTTTAATAATTCATTATTTTTTGTTCATAGGCATGAGTAGTCACCTAACTACATACCTGTTATACATGTGTAATACATGCTGTTTCCTTAGTGACAAACAGTGATTATGTGTTTAAAGTATATTGTAAATTATTATGAAAGTGTTTAAAATATACCTACAGTAAAATATACTGAGTTTCCATTTTTGTCATTTTAAAGTGAAACTAAATCTTTCGGATTAAGAATGATTTTATATTTAGGGTCTATTGCAATTTATGACTTCACTCCACTTCTTTGTTTTGCTTTCCTGTTCCCAAGTTACTTTAAGGAATGCGAATCTCATTAAGTTACATTTATTTTGAAATAAAACTATAGTTCAAAACAAGTTTCATTGCCAGTGGAAATTTTCTAAAGTTGTCTGTATTTTTTTAAGAAACTGTGATTTATTTACACATTCCCTCTCTGTAAGCCACTCTGTTCTATCATAATAAAACCTACAAATAAAGGATCTGCTCTACGGAGCAAAGTTGATATAATACTAAGAGTACAAACACAGGACTTGTTTGTCAAAAGCGTTTCCAAAGATTATTTCATCAAAGTAAAAATATAATACTTAACAGAAATTTCCATTATACACTTGAAATTTTGAAAATATTCATGGAAGATTACAATAACACATTTTCTTGCACATCTAGTTAAGCACTGCTACATATCGATCAGAGAAACTAATAATTTTGTTGTATATTAAAATGACTTTGAAAAATAATCTGACTTTTCATCTAAAATAATTACTTTCTCATTGAATTGGCTTCTTAAACCGTTCACATGGTTTTTGCCATTTATCCAGAAATTTTAATTTCACTTTCTGGATTTGGAGAGAAAAATTATCGATCCAACTTCACTTTCAAATCTAAGCCAGAACCACATAATAATATAGATATGTGTACTTGTGTCTGAATTTAAGACATGAGTAGTACAGTTGACTATTTCTATTCTAAACAATAAAATATACTAAGTCCTACTCTTTTTTATCTGGGGAATATCAAAATAATTTTTTTTCAGAGTTACTAGTTTATAATTAAAATTTTCAGTTCAGCTAACTTGAATATTCTCCTTTATATGTTGCACAACACAACCAAGCATGACTAAAAAACTCTGATTAAATTTATATCATATTTTATGTGGTATTGGCACAAACTCCTTAGAAAATCAAAGGCTAGGTAGTGAGTAAAGAAGGTACAGAAAAATATAAAATTTTTATAAGCATAATCATAGCAGAACTGTAAAAAGTAAGTGAGAGCTCTTTTAAAGCTTGTTGGGGATGTTCAAGTTGAAATAGTCTGAGTAAATATTAACAAGGTGAAGTTAAGAATCAATGTAATATGCAAAATTACCAGGCACAAGTATCTGGAATATAGGAGGTATTCAATAAATATTTGTTGAATCAATTGAAAGAAGGTGCCTTAGTAATTAAGAAGTATTTGTATGTATTTTGAATGTATGTATGTATGTACTTTGAATGTATGTATGTATGTATTGGTATAGTTTTCATATGTTTGCTGCTTTAACTGATTTTTCAGAGAATTCCTTATGGTGGCAATGGTTCCTCCGGGTGCCAATTTTGAATCTTGCTATGCTTAATTTTTTAAAAATCAACTTGCTTAGGAAAATGCATTCATCAATCTAGGAAGAAAAATATCAAAATATTTCCTTTTAGACTGATACCTAAATGCTGCGAGATTTTCTTCTCCTAAATTAGGCACTTTAAAAGTTTTAGTATACTGTTTATAGCATTTATATATCTCATGTAATCATCAAAGGTATACTTAAAATTATTAATGAAGGCAATATTAAGTGAGGTTGACATTGAAGTATGTTCTGACTGATTACACTGAGAGAGATAGAAATGTTTTCCAGATTGAGTTGTGTCCAACAGTGGGTTTTGTTTGTTTGTTTTTGTTTGTTGTCTTGGCATTCTCACCTACTTTCCCCACTTGACTCAGACAAAAGCAATAATTCATTATATTGTGTACAAAGAAACTTGGGTAAATAATAGGGATAACAAATAGAAGATTATATATATGTATATAAAACATATATATCTTACAAAGTGCTTTGTTAAAAAAGAAATCAGTATAGGGACTTTCACCAATATTATCTAATTTAAACCTTATGCACTGTTGTACAGGATGGAGCGAGCTCCTCTTGGCCCATAAGAGATGATTGTTAAGTTTTCAAGAATGTCATGAGCTGAGTTGCTGAACACAACTATTATTATAACATAAATAAACTATAAAACCATGAAATCAATTATACTAAAAATGAAGATAATAAACTCATCAATTCCTAATTATTTTAATATATTCCACTATTATTGAATATATAGTATTATATATACATAATACTATATATTATATATATATAATACTATATATTTGCTTTGGAGGGTTTTTGCAATTACTACATCTGAATGGTGAAAATAATATCATGTAAAGTAATATAAAGTGAAATGCTATATTATACAGCATAATGATGTGCAACTGTGCTCTCTTCCCAACTCTGCATCGAAAGCTTAACTTTGGCAGTGTTGGAAAGAATTTACACCACAAGAAATCAGTAAGCATTTACTGGCAGAGCACAGGTCTCTCAGTTCAAACAAAGATATAGAATATTTTATAGAAGTGGAAACTTAAACTCAGAGAAATTAACTGATTTACCAATGCCACTCATAAGTTTTAGACCCAACATGTTTCACCTGACTCTAAACCAACATTATTTTTGGTGATGCTTTATTGCCTAGCAAATTCTAACAACATCAAAATGGCTAACTTCTTTGAGCTCTTTCCTGGATGCTTGGTTCTCTGATAAGAACTTGATATGCCTTATCTTAATTGTTACAGAATAGTTGTAACCTTCATCTTTATTTTATAGATGAATGAAGTGTGGTTTTGAGAGTTTGTTTTCTCCACAGACAGGATTTGAACTCAAGCCTGTTTAATTCTGAAGCCAGAACTCTACTCCTCTTCTTACCCAGATAACCTTTGAAGAGTGATTTAAAACAAATAAAGTGGGTGGAGAAGCTGTTTCTCCATGAACTTTTCTAATATTGGCATCAGACTTAAGAGTCTACTTTTATTTTTACTTTGATTCTTACCTATCTTTAAATACTGCAAAGTTACTGCAAAATTCACCTATTTCTTCATTCCTTTATGATGCTGGTAAAAATGATGTCCCCTCACTCTCCACTCTGTAAGAGCAAAGGCTTCTCCTTAGGATTTTCTAATTTAAACATGTCCTTTGAAGCAGACAAATTCTAATATAAATTCAGGCATTGAAAAGAGGCTTGAGTTTTATTTTAGGAAGCACAGTATTATTTAAACATAAAATATTACTCTTTTTTATTCACTTTTCAAAGCTATTTTAAAGCAGTTTCATTAAGTTTCAAGTTTAAATAATGAGAAAGACTAAAATACAAAATGATTGATAATGTTAGAAAATGTTTTAATTAAAGAGCAGAGTCCTTAACAAGACATCAAGTTTTTGATAAAAAAGAGAAACTTTGAGAAATAAGAGTAGTGAAATGCAATGAAGAAAGGAGCACTAAATATCATAAACTAAATCAGTCTTTGTAGGGGAAAAAAAAGAGAGAGAGAGAGAGAGAGAGAGAGAAAGGAATGAAAAGAAACAGAAACTCAGTCTAGTAATAGCAAAGAAGCAAAGTTGGTGTCCTTATAGTTTCCAAAATGGCTACCATCCAATGAAGATGTTGCTATTTTGGACTAAAATATTCTTTTCTAAGGTACACATAAACTCATTAACAGATGAGCCATATTCAAATATTTTCTGAAAATATATATTTACTTTTTTTGTTGTTAACGCATTTCTCAGATATCAATTCTGTTCTTAGATGGAGTTATGTCAGCAGAAAAATTTCCATTTAAAGATAACTTAATGCCTGAATTAATAAGCTTTAACCTAATGATAGCTAGTTCTTGAGAGCAATGAGATCATTTCCTAGTAGGGATATATATTGCTTATTGAATATCACTTTTTATCACTAACTCTATATAATTTGAATACAGTTGAAATCCAAGTAATTGAATTCTGATTTTCCACCTTTCAAAGAATCATTTTATTATTGTGTCAGGAAATCATTAAAAAAAATTATGTTGTGTTTTATTTCCCCAGAACTTACAGGAAAATTCTTCACAAGTGAACTGTAAAACCTCTATGAATATGTCACTTTAACCAAAACTTCACTAAAAAATAGTATCTGGAATAATACAAAAAGCCTTTAAATATTCAGAAACTTAGGTAATGGTACTAAAAGACAAGCAAACTATTCTGTTATAGCATGTATGTAATTTTGTAACAAAAATGAATGATACTGATACTTGAGGCTCAAGAAAAGATAGCTAAATAAAATTCATTTTTGTTCTTTTCACAGATTGAAAAATCTATCTTTCAGATGCTACAATAAGAATGGATAAAGTACACACTTACCCAGGCTTTATATACTAAGTTGTTTTATTTGTCTGTTAGTTTTTCAAATAATACAAATGCAAGCTGAATGATTAAGACTCAATCATTTCACCTTGAAGTGTGTTAAGAGTATGGCTTTCATATAGAACTGATATTATAAATTTTTTAATCATTCAGATATTTTGGTTTACATGATGTGCATTTTAGTTTAGAGTATCATTAAGTCTAAAATGCCACAAATAATGCATTCATAAACAGAAATATTTCTTTGATTGGAAAGTTGATTTTAGTAACATTTTCAAAATTATAATTTTGTTTTTAAAATTATTCCCTAAAAATACTTCTTAAATTGTCAATATTATGATTAAATCACTTTTGAGGTATATCATCTTCTCACTAGAGTTATTATTTATGTCTTTTAAATGTACAAGTTCAAACTTTTAGTGTTTTTTTTTTATTGAAGTCCTCAGTACTATTGAAAATAGTAAGCTGTGATGCAGATTCCAAAAACATATTTTATTTTAATTATATAATCATTTTATTATTTTTTCTCTTACACTGTTGCTTTAAAATATGTGATGATGGTAAGTTATTACTATAATAAAAATTTCAAAAAATAAAAGAATTTAAAAAATTAAGATTAGCTAACTCTAGGCATTTTAATTACTTTAAAACATACTATTCAATTTTTCAATGTTGTTAATATATTGACCAGTGCTACCAATAACTAATAAGAAAATATGACAAGGGTCATTTTTCCAAAGCACACACTATGGGACTATTTCTCTTTACATTTCCATAAACACTAGGATTTTTTTCCCATATGTAACAGTCATTATTATTAATGAAAGTTGAATTATTATTAACCTTTAACAAAGTGGCTCTATTAGGGGATGTATTTCAATTTTAATTAGTAGCTGAATAAAATAGAATTTGAACAAATCTCACATAATTTTATATTCACAAATTGGAATGAATTTATGTTGAAACTCTAGTCAGAACAGTAGATAAGCGGAAGAGGTAAAAAGAATTGGATGTAATTGCATCAGTCCAATAACTTTATTAAGCTGTATTATGTACACAGAGTACTTTATCAGGTTGAAAACATTCCTGAGAAGGCAGTGCTAGACTTCTTTATTCATATTATCATTTGCAGATATACTTGAAGGTGACCATATCTGATAAAGAAATCTTGGATTCTGTAAGGTGGAAAGGAAATTTTACAAAGTAGAGATTATCCACTAGAGTCAGCTGTTTTATGATAAATTTATATATTTCATGATTGTACTAAACAAGAATTCCAAACATGACTCGACAGTTTAGAAGCAGGATGGGAGAGGAGAGTGGAAGGAAATATTATCAGCTGCTGCATTTGGTTCAAGTGACAATGAAATATCAAGTATTATTTATCAAAGATTGTCTTTTTGATGTAAATTGTTTATCACTAGATTTCCATTTGTTTTACTATTTCCTGAATGTGAAGGAGTAGTTAAAAAACCAGGACGATACATAGCTTTGATGAATTAGTCTCAGTTGGATGAGATTTTTGCTCCTCATTGGTTAAAAGTGAAAAGATTTTAGACTTAGAAAATACAACTGCCTGGATTCTTAATTTTGCACAGTACATCTTAAAGAAAACCATATACTTTGTTGAATATTAATCTCACTGTGAAGCTCTTGTCAATTGTGTTAGTCTTTTCTTAACAAAAATAGTTGCTTTCAAAATACTAGACATTTTTTAAAAACTGAAAAAAACTAAAACTAAAAAACTAAAAAAACCTCTTATTATGCATTTGTTAACTACATTTTAGAACTGGAAGAGGCCTTAGAGATTATCTAATACCATCCCTGCATTTTCTCTGGAGAGGGAACTGAGGCCAGAGGAATGAAATAATGTATCCAAATTACATAGCTACCTAAAGGCACTTAGAGGATTTTCATCCTGAGAAATTTAGGAAAAGAATACCTGGTAGCATCCACTTCCTTTTACTTATCTCATTAGAACTACTCTGAATCTGTGAAACTACTAAACATCTAGAGTAAGATAGATGTCCCCTTGGGACAAAGTTGTAAGTCTACGCATGTGACTCTGTGTGTGTGTGTGTGTGTGTGTGTGTGTGTGTGTGTGTGTGTGTGTGT